>NC_030854.1:1085538-1385538 GCF_000208745.1 Theobroma cacao
TAATTTTTAATTTTTTTAAATAAAAGATAATAAAGATCAAAATAATTATAATTTAAAGTTGACATGAAAAAGTTTTGATGTAAAACAGTAAGAATTGACATAAAACTTGTAAATGTGGAATAACTAAATTTAAAATCTTAACATAAATGTATAAAGAGTTAACGTAATAAGTTAATTAAGTAAAAAAATTAATTTTAATGAAAAATAATATTTAAATTTATATTTTCGAATTAAAAGTGTTTAACGATGTGCAAATTTTAATTTTTAAATAAAAAATAATAAGGATAAAAATAATTCTAATTCAAAGTTAATATGGAAAAGTTTTAACGTAAAATAATAAGAATTGACGTAAAAACTTGTAAAGGTGGAATAACTAAATTTAAAATCTTAACGTAAATATGTAAGAGTTAACGTAACAAGTTAATTAAGTAAAAAAAATTTCAATTTGATGAAAAATAAATATTTAAATTTATATTTTCAGATTAAAAGTGTTTAACTATATGCAAATTTTAATTTTTAAATAAACAATAATAAGAATAAAAATAATTATAATTCAAAATTGATATGAAAAAGTCTTGACGTAAAACAGTGAGAATTAACGTAAAAACTTGTAAAGGTGGAATAACTAAATTTAAAATCTTAACGTAAGTTTGTAAGAATTAACGTAACAAGTCAATTAAGTAAAAATAATTTCAATTTGATGCAAAATAAATATTTAAATTTATATTTTCGAATTAAAAGTGTTTAACGATGTGTAAATTTTAATTTTTAAATAAAAAATAATAAGAAAAAATAATTCTAATTCAAAGTTGATATGAAAAAGCTTTGACGTAAAATAATAAGATTTGATGTAAAAACTTGTAAATATGGAATAACTAAATTTAAAATCTTAATGTAAGTGTGTAAGAGTTAACGTAACAAGTCAATTAAGTAAAGATAATTAAAATTTAATGAAAATTAAATATTTAAATTTATATTTTCAGATTAAAAGTGTTTAATGATATATAAATTTTAATTTTTAAATAAAAAATAATAAAGATAATAATAATTATAGTTTAAAGTTACTATTAGAAGGGTTTGTCGTAAAGTTGTAAGTATTGACGTAAAATCTTATGAAGGTATAATAATTAGATTTAAAATCTTAACATAAATATATAAGAGTTAACGTAAATAAATTTTATTGTATTAAATTAATTAAATTTAATTTTAATATTAAAATAATAATATTTTATAATTTATGATAAAAATTAAATAAAATTAAAAGTTTAATAACTTAAAATAAACTAAATAAGTTTAAAAAATATCTACATTATTATCTTAAAATAGATAAATTTAAAAATTAAATATATTATTTACCTGTTAACTTGCTATACCGATTTTTTTATTATTTTATAAAAATTTTTATTAATTGACCTTACCGTAAGTTTAAACTTACTGTAGTGTTCACCAACAAAACCATATGTTTTTGTACCAGAGAAAAAAAATTACAGTTTTCATTTAACCTATAGTATGGAAGTTAAATAAAGGAAATCATTGAAAATATATTAAAATATTTAATTTATAATAAACTAATCTATATAATTTTTATTTAAAAAGTCAATTGGGTTTGAATTTATTTTATCCAATAAAAAAATAAATCAACAAAAATATTAAGGATTTTGGTTCTTAACCTAACAATGAAGAAACAATGGTAATATCTAGTAATCTTGATAATTCTAATTTATCATGATAAAAAGATAAAACATTATCTTCCATAATCTAATCCAAGTAGAATGTGTTGATTCCCAAAAAACCAATATCTCCCACTCATAGATGATGGTGAAACAATCCTACTACTGTCATAAACTGTATCATTGCCAAGTTCATAGCAGTTAATGGATTGTGAGATTGTTAGGTACACCTCAAATGTTTGCCACAAATAAACCAAAACAGCAAGACCACAAAAAAAAGAGTAGATCTAGTAACCACCCTTGAGATCATTAACAACATCATATGGGATGGGAGTTACAGTTTCCAATGTAGCACCCTCCACCATGAAACCAGGTTTAGGACCCTCGGGCTGCCTCTTTGTGCTAATGACCTCACCCTTTGCCTTAGCCTCGGCCTTAAGTTGATCATTCTTCACCTTCCTGAGCTTGAATTCCTCAGTGCACCTTGAAGGCTGAACATGCTCCACTCTGACATGAATCCTCTTCCTGATAATCCTGTTACCCACCTGATATCCACAAACATTTACATACAAAGTGCACAGATTTTCAACCCCCACTATATGAAGCATGTAGACTACATGAAAGTAAGGCACAAGGTTAAACGATCGGGCAACAACTTCGGGAAAACCCCAGTTACCAGAGTGAGTAAAGGCAAAAGACTAACAGGACCACACCCTGAAATGCTGCTACAATACAAACAATCCAATCATAATGATTATGTAAAATTGTAATTCATCTTACTTATCCCCAATAGTGAATTTAGATTTTTTTTGGCAACAAAGCAGCCCCAACGAGTCATGAAAACTAGAAGGAATGCTACACTAACGCTCTAAGGCAGGCTAATTTGTTCATATTACCATATCATATAAGCAAGCCCATCTAACTCTAAAATGGCAGACACAACATGTCAGAATCGAATTTCAAACAGAATGCTATAAGCTAAGAAACAAACCCTATCGGATAACCAGAAGCAGAACCTATATACTCTTTTCAATACAAGATACCACATGTCAATAATCAACATCCGAAAACATAAGACCAAACACAGATTCACAGCAAGACAGAAAATAAACCAAAGCCCAAATACAAATTTAAATAATACATCCAGAAAATGAAACAAAAACCCAGAAATAAAGGGGAAAAAAAGCCCATTTGAACTATACCTGCTTGTTGACTTCAACGCCGATGGCGCGCTTGGTGACGTTCCAGACACGACCGGTGCGGCCATGGTAGAACTTGTGGGGCATACCCTTGTGAACGGCGCCGTTTACCTTGATGTCGACATAGTCACCGGTCTTGTAAGTCCTGAGGAAAGTCGACAGGGGAATGTAACCCTTCTTTCTGAAGGGTCTGGCGAATAGATCCCTGGTTCGAGCGCGGAGACCGTGACCGGCTGGCATTCTTCACTCTCTCAGGTTTTCTCTCTCCCTCCACGAGCAAAACCCTAATCCTTTAATAGTATAGTTTCTTTCGGTTTTTCGGTTTTTCCGGGTTTTGGGTTTGGACTTTGGGTTGCAAGCCCGAGTTGATTCAAGGGCTAGACGAGGCCCGGTTCTAACACAATTTTGAATATTTGGTATTAATAATATTGGCATAATACTCAAAACAACCCTTAAATTATTTTAAAAAGTTCACATAAACCCTTATACTTTTATTTCTTCAATCGAACTCTTATATTTTTATTTTGAACTAAATAAATTTTTATATTTTTATTTTAAATCAAATAAACTTTATAATTAATAAATAACTTAATCAAAATGTTATTTATCTTTTCTATGTTATATGGTTTTGACGTGATATGTTAATATATTATAATTAATAATAATATGACATATTAACATATTACTATTGATGATGATGATATAACATTCTAATTTGATATAATAACATAATCGTATGATTTTTATACTGCATGATATTGACGTAACATGTTAACATATTATAATTAACGATAATGTGATATGTAAATATATCATTATTGATAATGATGTGATATATTAATTTAACATAATAATATAATTATATAATATTTTTCATCTTTTGCATAAAATAATTAATGATATTTTGATTAATGACAAATAATTCATCATTAGTTAAAAAAACATATTTGATCGAAAATAAAAAATTACATGACTTGATTAAACATAATAAAAAAATTTTACAATTTTTTTAAATAATTTAAAATTTTATTTAAGCGTTATGGCAATAATGTTTCATAACAGGGAGAATTAGGTGACTATTAAAATCAAAATTCAAAGACCAGACCTGTAGTAATCCCTTTAACATGATGCCCCGAGGATCAGAGTGATGTGCGCACCATGAAGCTTGCATTGTTACAAAGAAAATTTCTATTAACACTTGAATTTTAACGAGAAAATTTCCATTGATGAACATAGGCGCAAATCATGATTTTGCAAATTAAATCTAACACATTTCAAAGGGAGTAGAATGCTGCTAAGAAATTAAGAAATGATGGACAGCCCATCACAGCTTAATAAAGACCCCCCAAAGAAGAGAAGATCACACGTTAACCGCCCAAAAACAAGCAATTTCTAGTCCTGGCTACCTCCAAAGCCATCACGGTTCTCATGCTGCCACCCAAAACCTTGTCCATCACGACCCATATCACCAGAGTGGAAGTTGCCTCGTTTAAGTTGTGGCATATGATGTGGAAGCGGTGGAGGTGGTGGTGGAACTTGCATGGGCTGTGGTGCCAGTATACCTTTGCCATCCCTAGGGTCCATGGAATTACTACCCTGCACTGCTTCCATCCCTTTGTTGGCTGACGGTGGGGGAGGAATCATTGGTAAGCCTCCTGGATTTCGCCCATAATCACCTTGATAATTGGCAAAAGCATCGCCCATCATGTGGCCACCTGGCGGAGCTTCAAATGGTGCACCAGGTTGCCCGCCATTCCAGGGCTGAGGATAACCTGTTGGGTAATTTATGCCCCCAACTGGACCTGGTGGGAAACCCAATAATGACCCCTGCTCAGAACCAACATCTGGTGCTGAACTCGGCCGAGCCATCTCATAGGGAGCACCATAAAATGGTTGAGCTCCATCAGTTGGAAATGGAGGAACACCATATGGAGCAAACATAGGGTTTGAATTCATTGGCATAACAAAATTAGGTGGTTGCATGGAATGCATTGGCGGGTATTCAGAAAACTGGTTTTCAGATAAAACTCCCTGCTGCTTGTCTGAAAACTGGCTAGATTCTGGTTGCGGGGTGCCCTGCCTGTCAAAGCCTTGTTGGAAGTGGTTGTGAGGGCCAGGCCTGTCAAAGCCTGGGGGAAGGTTATTGTCTGGTTGGGACTCTGATGGAAGATTCTGAACTTGACCAAATGCCGGTGCCCCCTTTGGCTGCATCATTGGCCTTGAAGGCAGTTGTTCTCTAGGCTGCTGCCGTCGAGCTTTTTCTTCAGTATCATAGAGCTGAGGATTTGAACCAGGAGAAATGACAGGCCTTGGAGGACCTCGAACAGTAGTATCTGAACCTGTAGGTTGTTTAGCACTCAGAACCTCTGATTCTTTACCATCTTCCTTCTCTGCATTAGGCAGCAAAAGATCAGCATGGCTCTCATGGATATGAGATTCAAATTCAGTCTTCTTCAGAAAAGACTTAAGACAATGAGGGGCTGCACAGATGAGGATCCCCTCCAATATCTTGATTGTCTGGATCTTCTGTATACGCTCATCACAACTGCGTGAAAACATAAAAAGCATTATTTTTGTCAATGCCAAGTTACTTGTGTTTCAACTGAATCAAGATTAGTTCATGAATCAGCCAAAATCCGACTTCCACAAGAAAACAAACAATCACAAGAGTATAAGGAAACAAACATCTCAATGATTTGTTCCTAGTAAAAACCCTTAAATCCCACGATTCTTCAACACAACCACTTTGCATTAAAGAATCAAGAAATGATCACTTACAGATAGCAAATTGAATCACTCCTTGCACAATCCAGGCAGAAGGCATGCTCACAAGGACTCTGCAACCAGGAAAAACACACGCACACATATTCAAAAACAGAATCAAATACCAATATATAAAGGAACTCCTACCAATAATTATTGCAACCCTTAGCCAACAATCAAAACGTCCTTACCAATTGAATCGTTTAACTTTAGAGCGAATCCAACTGATATCTTTAACATCACAAAATTTCAAATATTTAGGCATAACTTATCTATTAATTACTTACTCTACTCTTTCACAAATTAATTAATTTTAATTCAAAGATAAACAAAAGAAGCAGTAACGGTTACTAAGACGTACCAAGCGGCCGTAGATCGCTATTGGAAAATCGCAGCGAACGCAGAAGTGGACTCGCTCGCCGAGCTGACGACGGGACCTACGACCGACGGTCTTAACGAGCGAGGAGGAGGTAGCGGCACCAATGCTCTTGGCAACGGGAAGGTCGGCGAGAACGAGGTGGTCGGGGCAGGCCACCGTTACCGTCTCCACTGGCAAGGGCTTCACGGAGCCGCCGGCGTCCGCGGACGGGCCCTTGCTTAGTCGGATTTGAAGCATCTTTGTTCCCACTAAATCTGCTCTTCCCACGAAATCAAAACCGGATGGAAAAGTTTTTCTACTTTCGACTGATCGAATTTGATAAATTGCGGTTTCAAGTCGGGTCGGGCTGATACCTTGGGCTTTCTGGATAAAGGCCTGTCTTCTTTTCTTGGGCTTTTCAAACTTTTTATTTTGTGGGCCGGTTTATAATTGGAATAAGGGACAGGAAAAATACACAATCCAAAGAGAATGAGCACAAGTTTACAAATTAAAAGAATTTATGTGAAATTTGTTTTTTTTTTTAAAAAACTATTCAATAAAATATGTAATTTTCTAACTATTCAATAAAAAGTGAAATCTAGCGCTCCAGGCGGCCAGATCCGACCATGTTTGGCAGTGCCAATCAGCGGCGGATAATGGCAATGGCGGAGATGGACGTTGACAGTGAAGGTTTAAAGGAGAGAGAGGAAGAAATAAAAAAAGGCTTTAGGTTTGATTTTGTATTTATATGATAACAATTTCATGAGACAATTAAGATTTTTTTGTCTCAAAACACCTTTAACCTATTCCTCTCCATGTGGAATAATTAGTACAAGGGATGGTCGAAATGACCATTCGTTGGTAAAAAAAATAACTAACCATTAAAATTGCCATTCATCGAGAATAGTATCAGAATTGAATGATCATTTCGATGAACCAAACATGCCCTATCTGACATGTTTTTTTTTTTTTTGAACATGAAGAATCTAACCTGTTAACCCTATCTTTTTCTCATATGAAGGAATTTGGTACCATATTATTGTCATAACCTCACATAATAAGAAGCAATTATGTGCAGATCATCTAACCCTTTCGTTTTCCCTAATGCCTAGGTCCAATGGAGGAAAAATATGATTGACAAAAAGTTTGTGATTAGCTTTGTTATGTCTTAAAGTATTGCCTCTTGGTGTTAAGGCCCAAATGTTGACCCAAGGACCCAAAAGCATACGTAAAAACACAACTCAAAAAGCAACCAAGGCAAAGAAATTGTGATTGGCAAATTCCAAATTTCAATATATCAATGGGATGACAAATGATAATGCAGTCCTAAGAATGACCATAAAAATTATTGCAAAGTTTCTGAGTTCTGTGAAACATCATAAGATTCCCCTGGAAGAACTCGTCTCGATTAGCAAAATGACATAAATATTTAGGGGAATTAGACAAATTTCTATTATTCTCTGTAAAACTTCAATGACAGTCCCACTGGAAAGCCTTGCTCTGTGGGATGAATCGTCTCTTTTAAGCTCAGGATGATTCTAGATTTCGGACAAATTTCTTAGCCTGTTGAGGAATGAAGAAAGAAATATTTTGGATAAGCAAGCCAGCCATGAGTAAATAAAGCAGCATGTTTATAAACAGTCTAGCAGATTAGCAGTCCTTGTTCTATAATCAGCTTGTTATGGTCAAGAATGAAAAGATAGCTCATGAACAAAGAGAAAAATTATCTAAAGGCTGACACAAGAAAATTCTCAAATCTCACTGCCAAGTAGCTGTCAACTGAACCTTTCATGAGGGAGAGGAAGTTGAGAAAATGAAAAACGCTAACCCTACAAATAGGGAAAGCAAATACCAAATAGAGGTGGAAAAAAAATATTTGCAACTTCACCTGTTCTAATGTCAGAAACATGATCACGTTCCAAGATCCTAGCCGTCCAAAATTGGGGATGAAACCCTTATAAAAAGCCAAAGGCCCCTGCAAATGATAATGAATGCTGTAAGTAAAATGCTTGTCCATTTTAGACTCTCACCTGCAGCCAATAGCTTCTTAAGTAGCAATAAACTTTTTAACATACAAGCATAGAAAGGTATGTAACATTTTTTTTTTCCATGTTTTCTGTTGTATAAATAAATCATGTAACTAGTGAATCAGAAGGAGTTATAACTCATAAAAAAACAGGAAGGTGAACAGCTTAAGTACGTGAAGCTTTGATGCTTAGAGGATAAAAGAGAAAAACTAATGGAACCATCTTGCAGTTAAAGACATAAAATAATCAATTTCCATGCATAATTATTCCTATAAGTCATTAGACAGCTGAGCCTAGGGCATAGTTATGACAAGATAATAGAAAAAGGAGAAACAAGATCAAAGAAAGCAAACATACATCATTTTTAAAAGTTTTGATGAAACAATCAAGTGTGTTCTTGTAAGTTGAATCTCCCATCATTCTTGACTTAACCTGCAGGGGGAAAAAAAGTAAAACCCATCAAATTTGCTTGATATTACAGCAATTGCAAAAGATAGGATAATAGCACATTCAACCAGATGATAAAGCAAATGGGACGCAAATGCGTTGCACTGACTTGGTAAAATGATAAACAGACCCTAATTCAAAAATGCTCTCACCTAGGCAGACATTACAGGTATAACTTCAAATGGGATTACTTATAATTACATGATGGCAAAAACAGATTAAAAGCCACCCATAATAGAGTCTGAGCAAATTTTACAGCAATAAATAATGCTAAACATACTTAGTTGGCACAGACAAAGTGAACGGAATCCTCTAACCATGTGCATTCTACATGGTCCCATCTTCATACGATGGCATACCAATTTCATTATGACCAGCAGACAACAGAAGATATACTACCAAAACATTGGAGAAAAGAGTCAAAATGTGAACTTTGATGGCATACCACATCAACAGGAGAACCAATACAGACGGCAAAAAATCCTGCCCCAAGACCAGCGAAGAGATGAGTGACAACATTATCAGTGAATCCAGGGATTTTCAAAATCGTCTGCATTGAAAGATAGACATTAGAAAAAGCAAAAAGCAGTACTTTTCAAACAGAAGGTGCAATAACCATGAGCTTTTGTTATTACTTTACCTGCTTTACTTGATCATAGCTAGCAAGTTCAGCAGCATTTATAATAGCATTCCGTGCTATATTGGGTCCAAGCCCGGTCCAAAGAGCTGCAACTCCTTCCTAACGTTGGAAAATCGAGATACAAACTGAAGAGTCAAAAGCTAGGAACAACCTGGAAAAGTATCTCTTTCTTCCCAGATTAGATATTTAACCTGTCTAGCAATAGTGGAGTAAGCATTAAGTGCACCAGAATAGCGCCTAGGTACACCAGGGGGTAATCTCCCTTCAGCCTGAAGTCTAACTTTCACAAGATCAGTTGGATTTGCCACTGTAATTCCTAGAGCACCTGTTCAAAAAAAACAACTAAGTTAGAGCACCTATCATGGACAAACTTGCCGGAAATAACAAGTAATCCCAGCCACATCCTCCATATTCCTCACCAGTTGTAAGGGCAGCAAGTATTTTCTTCGTCAAAGGAACATCTCCGACATGGTCTTTTCCCACATAAAAATTCTTAACCTGTGAGAATTTACAAGATAATTTGTGATTACATCAACAAGAAAACAAAAGCACATAAAATACACAATACAATTTATGTAAGAAGAAGATTCGACACCCACAGGCTCATACATCCCAATTCTCAAACCACCAAAAAGACACTGACGATGTAATCCGGGTATAACACCTTTCCAGAGAGCTGCCAAACCTTCTTCCCTAGCAATAGTACCAACTGTACCTAACAAACCCCTGTATTTTGGTAAAGCTGCAGCATCTCCACCAACAGCTTTCTTCTGAAGCTGGAGCCTAACTTTAGCAGTGTCCAAAGGAATGGTGCATATCTGCAATGAATTCAAGTTGACTTCATATTAAAGCAACAATATTTCTTCTAACAATTCGAATCACGAGAAGATTTCTCAATCCAACTTGTAAAACAATTTCATAATTTTTTTGAAGTTCATAATATATCAAATCAAAAAAAAAAAAATTCAAATTAAGCGGTTGACGATGGTTAGGAATTAACCAAATTGCTGAATTTGAGACTTAACATGACAGATTTGTTTCACAAAAATGCGAACTTCAGTTCATACTATCAAATCTTTGTACTGACAAACACACACACGCACAAAAAACCGTATCTTGAACACAAATTTACAATCAAATCTTCAATCAAACTACTATTTCTTTTTTGTGTTTGTTTGTTTCTACATTTCAAGTCACCGCAAGAGAACCGAAAACAGCGAGAGCGAAGAACAGGATGCAAATATCCAGAGACCGAGAATACAAAATCGTGATCAAAGCGAAGAAGCAGCACAACAACGAGAAAAAAGAATATGAGTTAGTTAGTGAATTTTCTGATACCTCAGCGAAGCAAGCAGCGAAGGCGCTGCTGGCGAAGGTTCCGGCCAAGGAGATATCGGATTTTCCCTTTTGATCGGCCACCATTTTCAAAAAACAATTCTCTCTCAGAATAAATGCAAAGGATATTAACAGAGGAATCGAAAATCAATCAGATTAATACTAAGAGAGAGAGAAGTTAGGGAAGGAAATAAGGAATCTCGGGAAAAGTGATGACGAGGCTTGCGCAATTTGGTCTGCCGCCTTTCTTCCCTCCTTCGTCACGTCGGCCTTGGCTCGCTAATTTCCTGTCAACTCTGAGTTCCTCTGCTTACGTTTGCAGTTACCACAGTTTGAGAGTTTTGATTTTGAACCAATTAGAGAATGACACGTAATTTTATTCGTTAAGTTAGTGAATTCACGAGTGTGGGCTTTTTTAAATAGATGTGCCGCGGTTGGTCGGAATGTGAAAAACCGGTTTAAGTATCTTAATTATGAGATTTAATTAAAGTGAGCTGTCTTATTTAGACTAATAAACATGTTTTTTTGGCATGTTTACTCTTTTTTTTTTTTGAGATGGCATGTTTACTTAATTTCACGTATTATCTTATTAATCTATCACCTTAAACAATCTTTATAATGTTTCATAAGCAATATGTAAAAGAAGTTTAATTGACTTTATTCATGGACATACAGAGACATTTTCAATAATAATAATAAAAGAATAAAGAGAAAAATGTTTTTTAAACAATTATAACTACTTAAGAATTATAGTTGTTTGAATAATTATATTAAAAAATAAATAATTATGTTTGTTAAAAAAATTGACAATTGTACTTAAAAAAAACAGACATTGCAATTATAATGGATACATTTATTATTATTTAAAAAATATAATTAATAATCAAAAATGAATAAATAAGTTTATTTATTATAAATGGGTGGAAGATTTTACCTATTAGAAGTAAATTGATACTTTTACTTACTAAATAGATATTTTTACCCACAAGTGAGGAGTACTTTTATGCATTGAAAGTAAATGGATACATTTACTTATTAAAAGTATATTGATACCTTTACCCATTTATAGTAGATAGATCTATTTGAAAGAGGATTCTTTAGTTTTACGAAAAAAAATAAAAAGATAAACAATTTATAATCATTCTCTTTACTTTATTTAAATTCTTTTTAGATTGCTTCTATAGTGTTTTGCTGAAAAAAAATTTTTATAGGAGTTTGATAATCTTACCATAATCAGTGGATACTGGATAAATTGATTTCATAGATACAAAATATAATCAATCACTAGATATCATTATATTCTAAAAGCTTATTATTTGTAACTCTTTTGCATACTATCACTGCTTGTATCTTTTTGTATCATTGGAGGCAAATAAAATCGACAATAACATTGATACACGCCTTGAAGTCATTTTTTAATTTTCAAATTCTGTGTTTCAACATATAATTTAATGGATGCAAATCGAAACAATCATTCGAAATCGATTTAATTCAATTAATTTAGTTTGATTTTTCATTTTCAATTATTTCAATCAATTTTCAACATCTAAAATTTATAACTAAATCGATTGAATAACCAATCATTAATAATATGTATTTTAATATATTATATATATAAATTGAAATAAATCAATTTAAATTTTTTATTATATTTCAATAGATTTTAGTTATTTAAAAAAAAAATCAATTAATTCAAATTCTAAAATTTTAAAATCGAATCTATCCAATACTCACACGTATTCCTAACAATGTAAGCTTCCCTTATAGTATAAATATGTCACTTCTTTTCTCTATTTTCTCATGCAGAAGGAAAACCTCTTACTATATGAGTTAGGAGGGCCCTCAACCTCCTCGAAAAAAAAGAAAGAAAAGTTGGTCAACTTGGTCGTGGATATCGTGCTTCCCATTTGGCCCATTTGGATGGAATCACCCATGACCCATCATTTTGACTTGGCCACCTAATCTGGAAGTGGTGATTTTTGTCAAGAAATATGCTCTGTGATTGGCATGGCAGCCGGTAAAGGAAGTAGAGGGCACTGGTTCGTTGTAAAGCCTGGACGAATATGGTTTTCCACATGGACCACTTGCTGCAATTGTGAGCCCATCAGGCTGGCTGGTGGTAGGAGGTTCCATTTCCATGGTGGAAAGGATGGAACCCAAGTCCTTTTTTATGTTGGTAAAAGTAAAAGCACTAGCCAATGCCACAGTCTTGTCAAAGCTCTCCCAAGTAATTTTACTAGGACAAAGAGAGAGCTGGATTGCAGTAACCCTAGTGGAGGGTGCAAGCAACTGCTAGTGGATTGACAGAATATGCCTTATGTTTCATCTAATTGAACAAGCTTAATGACTTAAGAAAAAGAAACAACAAATCAAACTGAAAGAAAGAAACTGTTCCCGAAATTCTTCAGAAAGGGAACCAATGAAGAAATATTTCTATGAATTTATACCTGTGCTCAACTAATACAAAAGTTTTAACAAGGAACAGAAGACTTATTTGAGCCAGCTCCAACTGTAGCATGCAAAGTAAAGAATGAAGAGGAAATCAATCCAGGAAAATTGGAACTACAGCTTGAAACAGCTAATTCTTCTCTTTTCAGTTTCTAGACAAACAGATGATTGGCAGAATCTGTGGCATAAGCATCAGGCCCCTGCTGAAACAATAGATGAACAGTTTGTTGATAATGTTAACAGGATGGTCATTTGTTTCCCTTCTTGGATTCACTGTATAGAACAACTCCAAAAACAGTTAGGGAGTAGCCCAGCATCCCAATTAAGGAAATAGGGTTCCTGAATATCAGAATAGAGACCACCACAGCAACAGCACCTTTTGCATTTCCCAGAACCTGGAATTAACATAATCATTGAAAACTTACCCTGACATGCAAAAAGAAAGATGTTTTTTTTAAAGGAAATCTGATTCCATATCCCTAACTTATCTCAGAGAATACCTGGAGAGTCAAGGCACTCGTGTGTTTAGTGACCAAAAAGTTGGTCAAGTTCACAAGATATGCAAGAGAAGAGTTGAAAAACAGGTAGTAAACTATTTTGATATCTTTTCTGGCAAGAGCTACAGTTATGGCAACCACATTTCTCTCCATCAGCAAAGTGGCAGGAAGCAATATGGCAACTGCTATTGGTGCCATGTACATCAGCAAATTCATTGAGTTGAGCTTTTCCCTGGAAAGAAGTTACGATCATTTAGGAAACATATTTCCATAATCCGTTGATTGCTTTAACTTCTGATGAAAAATTTTGCAATTGAATCAAGAGAAGAAAAGCTTACTCCTCTGATGACAGCAAAATAGCCTGAAGCACTGACTTCAACGCCCTTGCAGCGGTAGCTGAAACACACATTAGAAATCCGAAAAGGTGGAAACTTGGTTCAGCCTGCAGCAGACAAACACATATACGTGAAAATGTATTGACAAATTATGATACATTCTCGAGTCGAACGGAAACCAATATCAAAGAATTTAGTATCTTAAGCAAAGAAGTTCAACATATACTATAATAATGTAGTAAAACTAGGAAATTGTTACCCCACTAGCAATGATGACTCCTGCAACCACGGGGATCAGCGTCAGGTATGTAACCCAACGTTCCATCTTCTTGCTCATCACATATGCGAAAACTGCTGTAAAAAATGGGGTCGTGGCACCAATGGCCTGGTTAAACGACACCGGAAGGTACCGTAACGAGACGTTTCCAAGAACCACGGAGAAGCAGAAAACCAAGCTCAACCCCGTGATCTTCAAAAACTGTTTCCTGGAACCAATGCTTTGCATGGGAACCACCTTGATCCATGCTATGGCTACGTAGCTTAGCAACGAGCAGGCAAGCATGTGGCACATGGTCAAGAAAATTGGGTACTTGAAGCCGTAGTTGCTGAGCAAGTACTTGTTTAGAAGAAGAACGCCAATGTTTGAACTGTACCATGAGATCACGATCCAGACCGTGGTCCATGGAATCACAGTCTTCATAGCTAATGGCTTCGAGGGTTTTTCTTCTTTTCCTTTCTTTTGAGGATTGGAATGCTAGTGCGGCCCGAGCTCTAGAGCCAGAAGAAGAGGAGACGTAGCGGTATGAAATGAAGAAGAGCGCCAGGATTAGGAGACATGACACTTACATGGATATTACTACAGGGTATTTTTCGTGGGACCTACTCTCATGTCGGGTACAGAGGACCTACATCAGCTAATTTAATGGTTATCAAATGTTTGATTTCGGGGTTGCTGTCTAGTGATTATTGTAAAGCTGAATTCTGCTTCTTCAGCTATTGTAAACGTGATACATTTTCTGATCATGTACATGTCAAAGTTTTTCGGGTATTTTTCAATTTTGAAAACTGTCATGTTGGTAGTATTGATATAGTAGCACCAATTCCACGCCCACCCTGCAAGGGTTTCAACTTTCAAGGCAAATAAAAGCTGACATTTCCTCCTACTTCTGGTCTTACAGCTACCCTTCTATCCTATGATACCGACTTCGAGTATTTTGTTCAAATTTCCGAATTAACAGCCGCCCGTCTAGCTCAGTCGGTAGAGCGCAAGGCTCTTAACCTTGTGGTCGTGGGTTCGAGCCCCACGGTGGGCGTCATCATCTTTTTTGCCAAGCAAATACCATATTCACAACCATGATAAAACTGCATTACTGGGAATCTAGTAACAGCAAAGAAATACCTGGAATGATGCATATTCCCAAGAATTGGTGTGTTACATTTCTGGCTGTGTGATATAAATATAACTGAACAGTTCTTTCATTTCCATCTCTGACAGTGTGATGCAAAGCTGTAGTCTATGTGACAGTGTACTTGTTCAGGAGAAATAACTAATTTATGTATTCTTATAATAATTGAATCACTTATATTCATGAACTTTACGATATTTCTGCTGGCTTTTCCACTACGAAGGCACTTGAAGAACCTGCAAAATGGCGAACTGAGCCAAGGAGTGATTTCGAAGCACCAAAATGTCTTATCCTGTAAACACCTGAGACAACTGATTCTGGGATCCACCATTCTATGGTTGCATAACTCTGAGGACTTAGTTTTGCAGGCCTGGACCACTTGAACCGCAAGCAAAAATCATCATCGTCATATGCTGGGATCCACGTCTTGTGATCTTGAAGGTATTGAACCAATGCAAATGTGCCCTCAGTCATGAGGTCATTCCTAGGGCAAGCAGACCAGAAGGTGACTGAGACAATATCACCCTGCTTGAAGGTGGTATTAAAAGGGACATCATCCTTAACATCCCCGAAATTCACAAGAGGAGGGGTTGCATCCAGGACAACCGGTGGTAGTAAGCTAATCTGCTTGTCAAGAAGATCTGGTGGCTGTGGACCTGGTTCAACAGATGCACCACTGATAAGAGCTGTTGCTAGTTTCTTGAACTCCTGTATATAGGCATTAAGCGTGTGTGGACCGTACAAAGTGGAGGCTCCCTGACAGAAAAAAAAAAAAAAAAGAGGAAAAAAACTCAAATAAGAATCTGTAACAAAGATGCACCATCAACAAGAAGATCTACAAAGGACTGCCATCAAAATAATAGAAAATGAGAAATGGCATAATACTAACCTCATATCTCTGCACCTCATACTCCTCAAAGGTGGTAACATATTGGGAATAAGTATTTGTCAGCCCTGCAATGACAATATGGACATTGCTGTCAAATTGTCTATTGCTTCCGGAAGTAAGCACTGTCTTAACAGCATCTCGAAGGCGCCTGCCAGCCATGGTTGTGAATTCTGCAAGAAACGCTAACATTAGAAAAATAGTACAACATGCAGCAGGAAACAGCCCATTATTTAAGATAATTACATGTAATTTGACAGGTATATCATAGTTATGAACTAATTAAAAACACGAGGAAGGTAAAATTCTCTCTTTAAAGTACAAAACACCATTTAAACTTGGATGGTAAGAACAGCAGAAACCTTTAAAAGGAAAAAAAATACCAGAAAAATAAAAAAAGATTGCTTCTACCTGCAGGTACACTGAGAATGACAAGTTGGCCTATCCGCAAAATTTGAACTGGAAGTATTGAGGGCTGCATGAGTTTTTTTTATAAGAGGACAAACATTAATTCATATCTGTGGAAATGCTCTGCTGGTTAAAGATTTGCAAATTCTTGTCCCTAGGATTTAACCAAAAATACTTTTATCATTCATCTAAATACACTCATTTATCTTCATGAACAGCTTTGAAATCAAGGTTTCATGAAAATCAACCACCTTATGTAATAGGCAGAAACATTTCGTTACATGAGCAGATGTGCCAGATTAGTACCAAATGCCTCATAAATATGATACAGAGCACTTTGTTTATCATTTTCCAGACCGCAGATTGAGGCTCCACATGCTATACATAGTGGAGAATTCAGGCATGAAAACAGAGTACAAATTCATTCAATGGTCCAAAGCTTTTTCACCACATACATTAAGTCCTTAACTGAAGTAATATTAACACTTACTGCCCAGTCATATGGTTGCTTCATTTCACCAGTATCAAGCAAAATAGGCTTAGGTTTCTGACAATTGATCTGTTCTTGATTTGGTGTTTTCAGCAAGTTCCTCACCAATCTCCAAAAGGCATTCCCCTGAAAGGAAACACAATAATAAGATCATTGCAAAAATTTAGCTATTCATCCTTCAAGAGCATTATGAAAAAATGGGTTAAGTCAGCTGCAGAGCTCCCTTACTTTATCATCTCCTTGTGTGAAATCAAAAGCTCCAGGCCCATCAGTTGTTCCTGCAGCAAAAGCAAATCCCAAAGCAGCAGGACATGTTTTCACCACCGCACTCCCTCCTCCCATTTTAGGAACTGAGACCTCAAGGTTAGAGAAATCCAGATAGGCATGTTGATACCCAACCTTTCCTTTCAACTTTTCAGTCGCTTTATTAAAAAGTTCCACGGCTTTTCTGAATTGCCTTTTCCCAATAATCTCAGTACTCTTAAATTCATCAGGGTAGCTGCCAGTAAACGTTAAAGTGGTTCCATAAGTATCCAACCTTTGAATAAACTAAAAGTACAAAGAAAAAAATGATAAATGGGGTAAAAGTGAATATGTAACAAGTGTATAGTGTACCCTGGGCCCCGGCCATAGCACTGTTCATTCTTCCCATTGCAGGTGCTGTGATTGAAATCACAAGGCAGTCCAGTGTCTCTGCAAAATGCACTGAGAGTGTTTGGACTGACATCACCACAATTTGATTGACAGAATGCAGATACAAACTGGGGTCTATCTGCCCGCCTTAAGGCATTCCTGACCCGTCTTGCAACACTCAGAAATCTTGTAGCAGACTGTCCTTGAGAAGATTTGAATGAAGCAGCAAGTTCTATCAGCTCATTACCTGTTTGGAATCGAGTCCAGGTCCTACATGTTAGCAACAACAGTTTATATGCACCGTTGTACTTGGCCCAGAACATTGAGCATGCAGAATTGCTATCCCTACTGCTGGTGGTTCTCAAACAATTTACCTGGTTCTGGATGGAAGTTAGGTAGACACATATATCAGGCCAACCAACGTAAAACGTGGCACCTATGTTTCAAAAGAAGAAACTAACTCTGAACTTGCACATGGAATTTGGTCTTATTATGAAAATTTGTTAGAAGTTCAATCCAGAAAACTATTTTCCATTATCATGTTCTCATTGCAAATTTGACTTAATGCCTGTTGCCTTCCTCGTAAGCATAATGACACATTATAGAAGATGGATAATTGCTAACTTGAACCAGCTTCCTACATTTAATATGTACAATAATTCTTTGAAAAACTGAAAAGCAGGGATTCACTTACGTTTATCATGAAGGTTAGGGACAAGGCTTGAAACTCTACGAGGGATTCCATCAGTTGCAGAGTTATTGAAAGGCCAGCTACGAAAATCTGTCATAAAACCAGTCTGTTCAAACCAGTCTTCCATAAACCGTGCTGCAGCACCTTTGTTGTCACCACTGATCAATGAGTTTGTACGACTCATAGACGTTCCATGGGTTGCAAACCAGTTAAAGCTCCCTATGGGACCCCACTCTTCATCAACAAACTTTATCAGTGTCATTTCTTTATCAACATTATACTTATATTTACTCCGTTCATCTGCTGGATTATTCAGATAAGCGCTTGGACTACGATTTATACCAGCATCCAAGAGTTCCCCTGTATCACCATGATTAAATGTCAATATATGCAACTTTTAAATGGGAATAACATATTGCATGCTGTTTGAACATAAATAGCACAGCAGAATACCCCTTGAATGAAAATTAGATCACAATCTGTTCAGTTTTCAGCTGTTAGGTTTAGACTTTTAGCCCCAAAATCTTACTTTTTCAAGAAAACTCATTAAGCCATAGGAACAAGCCAAGTGCATCGACAAATACAAAAATATGCAATACGCTGCCACCGAACAGATATTGTGAGCCTAAACATTTATATCAGCATAAAAGAAAGTAAATATGCAATGATTATGAGCAAACTTTCTCACCTTTATTTATCAAAATAGAACTCGGACGGAGATTTTCATGAGCTTGTATAATGCTTTTCTCAATCCCATCAACAATGACATCAAAGGACTGTCTTACAAATCCAAGAGAAGTTACAATATACACAACATATTGGAGATAGCCCCCAGGGCCAGCATGCGTATGAATGCCACTAAAGGCAACATTCTTCTCTGTGTAAAGCTCACCATACCTGAAACAAGGAAAGTACTATCATAGCAAAATATGCAAACATCCTGCAAAATCCTAAAAGATACTTGCATAATTTGTTCAAATTTCTACAAAAAAAATTCATGAACAGCACCAAAATTGGCTGTACCTTGCTTTTAATCTCTCAAGTACTTTAATTGTAACAATTTGCGAGGCCATACAGGCATCAAGATTCACAAATACTACACGGTTCCCATGAGGTTCAGCCACGATAAAGGCCCGAGCACGTAATCTAAAATGAATTCCTGATGCAATTTGTTCTATATTTGCATATCCCATCATATTAACATCAGCAGCAGGCCCCGTTATGTCATAGCTTCCAAGGCCAACCAAACAGTTGGAAGCTGATAAAGATCCTCCGATTTGCAGTAATAGAAACAACAAGAAAGAGAACCAAATAACCATAGATGGCCTCTCCATGCAGCAACAATCTTTAGAAACCATCTTCATAGCTTTATTTCATTCTTCACTGAAGGAAAAGTAAAAACAATGTAAGCTGTATATTTCAACCTCATTCAATTAAGGGTCCCAATTAGACCTTAACTCAGTTGAAAATAATCAAAATTTTCTCTCCAAAATATGAAATCTGGCAAAGATAAAAAAAGAAACAGGAACAAAAGGGAAGTGGGTACCTGCAGGCGGCAGCGGTGTTTGAGCTACAACAGAAGAAATGAACAGGGAATGAAAAACAAGTTGAAAGTGAAGTTGCTACGTGGAAATAAGTTTTAGCTGATATATATGTAGTGAAGTAGAAGAAGAGTGATGATGAAAAAAGCACTTAAATCTTCTTTGGTGTGGGGTCAAGCTGAAAAGACAGCAGCAGGATAATTGGAACATTTGCAAAAGATTTGAACATTGTGCATTATCGTGTTGGCAAAGCAAAAAAAAAAACACAAACTAAGCACCTTGTTCGAGCGAGACTTCGTTCAGGCCAGCAATTCAGAACGGTTAATTCCTGAAAGGTACCGTTTTAAAAGGGCGCGCAACTTACCTGTCCGGACCTTAAATCGCGTCGTCTCTGCTGTAAAACGGCAGTACTTTTTGGTGTCATGAATTAACAAATCAAAGAATTCTACAATGCCCTTCTGAAATGATCAAACTACAGGATTCCATCTCAAAACTGATGTTCAATCACATATGATTACTTTTTTATTGCTCCAACAAATAAAACGGATATTGGTTTTAATTGCGTTGATGGGCATGCTCCCATGGTTAACCTTATGATTGTTAAGAAAGGGTTCTGCGGCCTCCACGACCAAAGAGATGAAAGAATTCTTGCTTTGGTGAAAGTGTGAAAACATGGAAGTGCGTCTGATAATTGGCTTAGGTTTGGTTGATAGAGATCGTGAAGTGGTCTGCCCCAACACTAAATGCAGCAATAGGCCCTTCCCAACCACCTTAGCCGCCAACTTTCACTCTGCATTGGTCATATAACAGATATAAGAAGTAAAACCACTACTCCCCATCACTCCCACACTGTCATCATTCCTCGTGTTAAAACAAACTTTCCCATTTAAATCGTGGCAAACTTGAAGGGTCACTGAAGGAAAAACCTTTTTTCCTTTTCAGGATGATATCAAAACCTCTAATAGGACAAATATTGATCATAATTTGTGGTTATGGATTGAAACTAGGATCACATGATCTTACCTAAATTAGTGCCTTCCAATTCAGTTAATATCTGCTACCTGCTAGTATCATTTTGCTGGTATTCCAATTCTTATCAAGGTGAAGAATGAACCCAATTTAGCAGCATGAAGTCTTTTTGTTCAAAGCAAGAGATCATAGACCTTGATGCTTAACCTATTCAACAGCATCTGCATATGATATACTTAGAAGGCTCTTTTATGGTCCCTATCATACGCTTACATGCAGCAGTCTGAAAGCTAAGATTTTCCACGCTGTTGTACATGTTATTCAAGCAACCAATGACTGCGGGCTGCAAGCTTTGCTGTTTGCCAACAGGTCGTGCAATGGTTCCTAGAGGAAAGGTGAGGGAACGAAAGAGAGCATCAACAAAATCACAACCAGCTTCTGCTAGAGTTACATTGTTCCTTTCCTGGTCTATCAAAAAGTTTGATAGAAATCGCGGGTTTTGCTTTAGAAGCCATAGTTATAGAATGGAGAAGAATGCAAGAATTGCTACTATATATTGTGCCTCCCTATCAGGGCCATTACTGCTACAAGAATTAAACCTTCGATATATTTATGCATGGTCAACAAGTCCAAGACAAATTAAAAGGTTACGAAGTTTGTGCAAGATTATGGGCTAAAATCGAGATAATGACTTGGGGTAGGTAACCTACTTGAGAAATGTAAATAAGAACCTGGAGAACATTAAAGACCCTTTGCATCCTCGTTCCTGATACAAGTTGGGCTGGTATCAGCCTTAAAACCAGTGCCGCTACTCACTGCAATTGTGCTCTTAAGCACTATAGTCTTGAGGCTTTTCAGGGCAACTATGGCTACAGACTACGTATGGATTCATGCGTATCCAATAGCGAATGATATTTAAGGCCCATGGCCCGAAAGTGCAATAGAATTCATGCGTTAGAAGAAATATCAATCTTTCTTTTAATGATTCTATAGCATTAGCAGTCTCGAAGCACAAATTTTGCACGTAATAGAATTCCCCTCACGGCTTAACAAACATCAAAATTGCTACAGCTGCAACCATTCATTAGGTTTTTTGTCGATTTTCTTCCCTTATGCTTGAACTTTTGGTTAAGGGCTCGAACTCTCCTTGACAACAGAAATAATACACTCAAAGCACTCTCTCCAGATCAAAGTTACGACATTCATTTAATTGAATAGCTATAATAACAAGAAACTAATACCAAGAGCTCTGAAGCAACATATTAATGTTTCAAAAAATGGATTGTCATTCAAGAACCAGATACTGATAATCGTACCAATAACAAAGATTCCAATATAAGAACTAATGATGATTCATTATCGTAAGGAATAAGGAAAGTTTCAAAAAAACACCATAGAAATAAAAGCAAGCTAGGTAATATAGCTCTCAAATACAAAGCAGCAAAATTTAACTCTAAAATGAGATTCATTCCCGACTCCGCCTATCCGCATGCAAAGCCTATCTAGCATCTACACCATCTCACTGCAAGGCAAAACAAATAAATAAAATGAATGGGAACAAAACATGAATTTTAATAGGAAAATGCACACCAAAAAAAGGAAAAATAAGCCAAACTCAAACTAAATGATTTTCATCCTAAAAATCCATCAAAGCAAAAGATATTGAGCTAATCAGATGCGAAGATCAAGCAGAAGTACAAGTTTTAACTTTAATTTTGCACAATTTTCCCATAACCAAACTACTTTAGTCATGGGAAATCCAGGAAATCATCGTCTACAGACAGGAAGCTATCCAAAACAGTTTAAAAATCCGGAAATGGGCATCACTTGACTGCAATGCTTACATGGTAGAATGATTTCTCGACTACACATAAAATGGTATAAACTGTTAAATCTTATAATACTTAGGAAGTAAAAGAAACATTTAAATTACCTTAAATGTTGCTGGGATACATGAAAACTCTCACTTTATCACCCTATTCAACGAACAAAAGAAACCCCAATCAGCAAGACCAAAACCAAACAAAACTAGTAAAAAAAAGCTGATAAGTACTTAGCTGATTACAATTGCTTACTTACCATGGATTTGGGAGGGAGGTTAGACTTGAACTTGGCGCGAACAATGCCACTGTTACCATGAGCCCTTGTTACTTTACCCCAAATGCAACGATAATGAGACCCATTCTTCTTCACTTTCGCCTTGTAAATGTACGCCATTCGCTTCCCGCAGTACCATCCTACTTCCTCTTTCGAGTTCACTCCTTCGATCTGAATCAGTGACGTGTTCGGATACTGGTTCGACTTCGACCTTCAACAAAACCACACCCAAAACCCCATTTTTAAACACCAATCCAAACACACCCTTACCAGCTCAAACATCAAAAAAAAAAAAACTACCTCTTGTAGCCCAGAATGGTTCCACGAACATAGAGCCTATTAAACAGAAAGATACAAGATGAAATGAGAAGAAGTTCGGCGAAATTGATGCAAAATAGATTTGAGGTTTCAGAGAGTAAGACCTGACGCGCTCTCCTTGGCGACCTTTCACCATTTTCGATTCTACGAGGAGGCCTTCGCTGCCGCTTTGTCTGCGAAAGAACAAGAACCCTAGCGAAAGACTTTCGGAAGAGCGAAAAAGAGGAATTTATATAGGATAGGGATATGTTACGGTGTGAGTGGGCGTATAATTTTGTTTGGTGGTCATGCGATCAATGGACGTGGATGTTCTTGTGGGCGTTTGGGCTAACCAGTGGGTCTTGGAGAGTCCATTTTATTGGGCCATTTGACCCAAATATTCACCCTGTTGGACCCGAAAAGCGAAGAATATGTTGGAATAGGGATATCAAGGTGGGAATTCGTTATATTTTAAATTATCTTGTTATTTTATTTCGAATTTTATTAATTTAAAAATATTCGAATCTTATAAATAACTAATTAAAATTTAAGAATATTATTCGAATTTGTATTTTAATACTCTAAATACTACTCATTAAATGTTTGAACTCATTAACTACTCGATTTCAAAAGACTCATAAAAAATTAAATTATATATATTATAAATTAAAAAATATATATTCCCAACCTTTGAATTTACTTTTAAGTAAAAACACTTAAGTAAAACCTAAGCTAAGTAATAAAAGCACAACAAAGACACTTAGTTTAAAAAATCAATTAAAATAAAGTTTAATATATTAAATGAAAATTTAATTTATAATGTAAAATTAAATTATAAATGAATAAATTAAAGTTTTAAATATTATATTAATTATAAATAATTTAAAATTTAAATTTGTTATTTATAATCAAATTCAAGTGATAAATATTTTATGGGTACTAACTTAATCATACCCAAATCCATGACAAATAAAAATTTTAAAATTTAAATTTGATTTAAAAAATCATAATTTTATTTAATTATATCAAATAATGTAAGATATTCTATTACGACAGATCCTATTGTTGGAAACTTGGACGTCCTAAAACGGAACTCCGAATAGAGCGCGTGGACCCGACCCATTTAATGGATTTATCTGACGAACTCATCATTTGATTACTACTACGACAAATTTTGACCTTTTTTCCTTGATTTGATGCTCTTCGGCTTCCTTCCTTGCTAAGGAAATTGTCCCCATTAATCTTCACTTCTTCGCGTATCCACACCATTCTAGCACTGAAGTTTGCCAACCGAAAGCCATGGAGCAGCCTCTTCTCTCAGGTACTTCATTTCTCGTTTCTTTTCTTTTTGGTTTTTGTTTTGTCTTTGATTCACGATTTTAGATATTTATAATGATGATCATGGTCGACTGATCCTGCGTTAAATTTTGGGGTTTTGAAGAGAAAAGAAGCGAAAGTGAAGAGAGCGAGAGGTTGAGCTCGTATCAGTACGTTGGGAGAACAGGGTCGGTGATTCCAACAGCTTCCTTGGCGGGAACCGAAGTTAGCATCGAGGAGATTCGATCAGCGACTTCTTTTTCTGGTCATTACCCGCCTTCCATTCATGCTCCTTTGATTAGCTCGCCGGAGCCCCATCCAAACGGTATCTCCCCTAAAAGCCGCTCCTTTGTTTTTTTGAGTAACTGGGTATTGATTATTTTAGGCTCTTTTGTCGAAAGGTTTGAACTTTTTGGTTATGAAGTTGAGAATTTGAGTGGCGTTAAATTGTCAATTTGTTATTTTTTGGAGCATGCAAGCAGATTGTGATTGTTGAATTAACTAGCTGAAATTGAGTTTTCAGTTTAAATTGTGATTTTGTGAACTCTTACAGTTGACTGGTTCTATTGCATGTCGCAGAGCAAGTTGTTCTTCATCAAGGTACTTACACAACAGATTATGGCGCATACTCCAATGATTTTCAGAGGTAAGGCTGGATAAAAGTCGGAACTCTCTTGCTGTATGTTGGAATTAGGACATATAACAGCAGCATGTCATGCTAATAATATGAAGCTTAACTGAATCTCACCTATGTTTGAACAAATTAGAATTTACTTTGTGGTCGAGCACATTAAACGGCCTAGAGAAATTTGTTGTTGGAATTTATAAAATTTTCTTGAGTGAAAAACGATTGTGAATGCTGAAACATCAGGTAGTAACATCTCAAATGAATGATCTATATGTAGGCAATTATTGGATGAGGTAGAGATACGAGAGTTGCTCATTGATCATATTGGTCATCGATGCTGTTGGGGGAGTCGTCCTGCTCGGACATGGAAGATTAATGCAGTTGAAGATTGCAATGTTTATGTGGGAACTCTAGAAACTTTCTTAGAAGAAAGGGAAGTGGTCAGAGAAACAGAACCTTACCTTGGTGGCAAAATTGATGGAAAGGATAACAGTCCTGAACTTGGTATTTGGGAATTGGATCTAAGATCACAATTCCCTGTTCTCTTTGTGCCTTATAAAGAAACACGAATCAAGATTCCTCATAGTGAGACCGTTGAGAAATGTTCAGGTAATGCTACTGAAATGATTGACTCTATGGGATTAACATTGGAGAATAATTACATCTGAAATTTGTCTAAACACAAATTTATTTGCTGCTCTTAATTGTTGTTTTTTCCCCTTTAGTTCCTTTTTATATCTCTTTCTCACTTCACTAAAGCTTCATTCTTTTTTAGTCACACATGTCATCCGTGGTTCCCACCTTCCTGGTCATTAGTGCTTAGCCTTAATGTATAAGAAAAAATCTGCAGGTTGTGCAGGACGAGGAGATATTGCATGTCCTACATGCAATGCAGACCAAGAACGTGGATTTTATAAGGAAAATCAGATGTCCCAGTGCCCTGCCTGCTATGGAAGGGGATTAATTGCTCACAGAGACGGATCAGACACCATGTCAGCTGTTTCTTCTTCATTTAATTCTAGAAAACATAAATTATCATCCAAAATAGTTGGTTACCCATTACAATATATGAATAATGTGGTTGAGCCTATACTTTACATCTATGCATGATTTCAATTAACTATATATGTGTGTAAATATTATGCCTAAGCTGCTATCTGGGAGTTCTAGATTTGAAAACTTTGGCTAATGAACCCCTTATAAGTCCAACCCCCTCCCCCCCCTTCTCGTTTACTGGGGTACATCAACTGTTGATTATGTTGTAGCCAATAATTTGGTGGTTGGTTTGTTACTGATCTCTTAATGTTGTTTCTTCCTTACATATAGTGTTGAGGGATGAGTTTTTTACATGATTCACCTTTTCCACCTACGATTATGTCTCTGCAGATGCAGAAGATGTGATGGGAAGGGAAAGATTCCTTGTGCAACTTGCACATCTCGTGGCTTACTAAAATGTGAGACATGTCATGGAAGCGGGTCTCTGTTGACATGCAAAATTGCCATTGTTAAATGGTAAGCATACCAATCTTTGATGGCAATATAGTTGGCAGTTACTGTTGAAGATCACTTCTAATGCTGAAATTCAATCAGGAGCGCTATTTTCCTGATTATGGTCTGTGAAATCATTTAATTACTAGACCATTGGCATAATTTGCCGTTCCAATATAATCTTCCATTTCAAATCATCTCAGCTGAGTATGGTTACCTAAAGCAATTGCTAATCACCAGTATTCTCTACAATGAATTTGGAAGGACAATTCCATAGGAATATCTTTTTTGTTTTAAAAATACCAGAGAGGCAGATCTAACCTGTTAGTTTGCATATGTCAATACTAGGCACATACAGAACTTGCGTGTTTAGAAGCACGTGTGTGCTTCCTGCTACTTCAATTATTTGAATGATCCTTTTTATTGATAGGAAGACACTTTCAACTCGAAAAGTAAGTGCAACAAGTGGAGCAGCATCGGTTCCAGATGAGGTTTTCCATAGGGCCAAAGGGGTTCAGTTGTGTAACACCCAGGCACATCAGTGCACACCAGCCTTTTTCGCCGACTCTTTCTTCCTCAACAAGTTCTCTTCTGATGTTATTGCAGACAGGGCTTTTGTACCTCCTACAGCCAGAGTCATATGCGAGAGGCATACTATCTCAGTGGTGCCAGTGACACGTGTCACCATGTCTCATCATCGTCAATCTTTCAGTTTCTACATTGTTGGGTTTAGCCGGGACGTTTACTTGAAGGACTACTATCCTGCTAGGTTTTGCTGGGGCTTGTGTCCATGCCTGGAATGGTTGAAGTTGTAACTGTGCAATTCTCAACATAAAGAGATTGTTTCTCAATTTTATGCTGCTGATATTTGTGATTTTTCGTGTGCATCAATATAAATCAGTTGGTTTCATGTATTGAAGAGATTGGAGTGTGCAATTTACATGTGACAATAATAATTATTCTTGCATTCATGACAGTTTGTGCTTTTTCTTTGCTATGCAACTGTTCTTTAACTACTTTTTTCTTGTACTAGTTCGAGCCTTATATTTCATTTAGGCAGAGTGTTGAATGACTTGATGACTGATGGAGAGTTCCCCATTCTTTTTGTATTGGGAGATTACTTATTTGCAAAGGCATTCATGCCTGAAGCCTTTTACTTAGAGATTAAAGGAAAAGCTCGAAGTCAAATGGTAATGCATGCATCAAGAATCCGGATGGTTTCATAGCAAATCATGCATGATGCAATCTGAAAAGCGCATGCAAGCATTTTGTTAGGCGTGAGAGGCATGATCAATGCTTACGTAACTCCATACCAGAAGATGCAAGGTGGTTGTATCCGTTATAACTTAAAACATATTTGAACGTACTATATATAACGGTCCACATCAATCTATAAAATATATATTTTATTATTTTAATTTATAAAAAAAATCTCATAAGTGAAAAATAGTGTAAACACTAAAATACTTAATCGGTTTTATTTTATAAAAACCGTCTCACAAATTAAGATGATATAAACATTAATCTTGTTCTAGTAAATAATCGATGCGTCTCTGAAACTCCGAAACCGTGGCACATTGCATGGAAACTTCTGCGCCACGTCAACTGTTTTTCTCAGTTGACCCCAAAAGTGCTAGAGCGTTTTCCTCTAGTCCGCAAGATTCCATTTTCTTTTTTCCCTTCTTTGGACCAAGGCAAGGGGAAATCAATGGTCGAGAAAGCCCAAACCTATTTTAAACTTATTTTTCCTTTTTCCCTTCTCCGTTGGACCAAGGCAAGAGAAAGATTGAAACAATGAGTGCCTCTATTTTATGGGTGAGACGCAATCACCGACACAGTTAAGGATGTCAACGAAACCGAATATCTTATAATTTCGAGGTATTTAAATTTTAATTTTATTAAAAATTAATTATCTTAATTTTATTAATTATTTGAATAATTTAAAAATTATTATTCTAACTTTAATCTTAATATATTCTTATTATCTTATAATTATCCTAACTTGTTTAAATACTCAATTAAATAAAAAATTATTAAAAATCTTTTTTCATAGATACTCAATTACTCAATTAACTTTTCTAACCTCATAACTTCTCTTTAAATTTATATGTTATAAGTTTATAAAAACAAATGTATATATACTGTAATTAATAATTTATGAGTTATAGTTTTTGTAATGTTAATATAAAATAAAAAGTAAATATATTTTTATTTAAAGTACATATATATATATACAATGCATACATAAAAAATATTTTAATAAATAAAATAGTAATTATATTTCTTACAAATAAACCTAATATATATAAAATATATATATTAAAAGACATTACAATTAATAANTAAATTAACACAATATATAAACTATATATATATTAAAAGACATTACAGGTTAATTAATAATAATAGTTTCATAAATTAATTTAATTAATTATAAAGATTTGTTCTTAAATTCATGAAATTAAAAAAACATTTAGGTTCCAAAACCATTTTAATCTCAAAAAGCTTTTTTTAAGTATATATATTATAATATTATATAAATAATGGTACATATATTATAATTAATAAATTTATAATTATAATTTTTGTAATGTTAACACAAAATAAAAAGTAAATACATTATATTAAAAATGTATATAATAGTAATTATATTTTTTTATAATATGATATAATATTCAAATTATTTAAACATAATTAACAATCTACTAATTTTTTAATTTAAATATATTAATGTTATCATATTAATAACTAGAGTAATCATACTTTTCATATATTTGTTAATTTTTAACAAAAAAAATTACTTGTAAAGTTAATGAAAATTGTAAAATTTTAATTTAATTATTAAAATAATAATAAAATATTAATTGAGTTCAGGCAACGGGTATCCAATTAGTGGTACCCGAATCCTATTCAAATTCGATTCAGATAGTGAAATCACTACGCAAACTTTTTTATGAAATACCTTAATTTTGTGTAACCGGATAAAGTACTTACGGATACCCTATAATAGGATACTCGTTGACATCCCTAGGCACAACAATGTCCCAACCACAAACTGTTCTCCCCATTTATTACCATTATATTATATTATTACAAAACAGAATGATATGAGACGTTAAGGTTTTTGGTAGTACGACGGTGGAATGAAACCTGATCGATCGTGGCCCCTTTGGCCGGTACACATGCACTGAACAAATTGTCTATGCATCCACCTACCTAACGCCTCTTTTCCCAATTCCCATCATAAACCAGATTCCCTTTGGTCCACTGCAAAGGGAAGACTTTTCCACCTTCCAAGTCCTCCATCACCCCCCCACACCTTGCTTTCGAAGGCTAGAAAACTTTGACATGTGAGAGTGGAGTCCCATTGTCTTGTTTTCCAGTTTCTACGTGATTTTCTGGCAAATTCCCACACTTTCTAGTTGTTTTTGGGTTAGTTGCGATGCGTGTGGACCCTTCAAACTTTATTTCTCTTAGTACTGGATTTTGGGTCGGTTTCAAAATCCTTGTGCCAACCATGATCTCTATTCGAAACTTATTTTTTTTAAGATAATTATATAATTTAATGATGTCGTTAAATTATAATACTGTGATACAGATTTAATAATAAAGTTAGATTATGATACTGTTGTATAAATTTAATGATACAGTTACATTACTATACTGTTAATAATATAGAATATAAAATTTTTCTTTTTCTAATTTTTTTTTTTGTAATTTTACATTGACTTGACCAACTCGTTCGATCCCATTTTTCTACTCTAACGTACATTTTGGATTAACAGATTTAATAGTTGCTTTCTATGTTTTCAAGCTGTTGTTTCTAAGAAATGAAAACGAATTTGTTGGAAGCTAAGGGAACTAATTGGTTTGAAACCATCAACCTGATGAAAACTGAGTTTTCACTTGACTCATTGACTTCTTATAGCAGTGAAGCATTCAACTCACTGAGTTGTTGTCACCACTTTTCGCTTGAAGGTGAACCCCATTGGAGCTCAATCTCTCTCTGATAATACTTACGTATGAATTTATTGACTAAGTTTTTTTTTATATAAATAAATTAGTTTGAACAATTCTTTTTAATTGAATAATGGATATTGTGTCCATTGTCCTACATTAAATAATAATTTATCACAAATACAATAGACCGAAATCTTTTTTTATTTAAAAATAAGAGTTCATACTTATTAAATAAAAATGATGTCGATACAAATCGAAATTTATTCCGATTACATACAAATTGTCATTTAGACCATTAAAAATAAATTTTATAAATGAATGACTAGATTAGCACGTTTGGTATATCTATTTATTTTAATTTTTAAACACAAAAATATAAACTAAAACTAAAACGTGACATCATTTTAAATAATTAAATGGAATTTTCATTTTTCAATATCTCACTTAATACAACTTTTAATTAATGGAATAAAGAAAATGATTAATTATTATAATATAATAAAATAATAGTTGTAATAAATTCCATTGGACGGTCATGAGACGACATGCTAGCTTTCCACCCTACCTGTGGATATTCGCCGCGTTGAAAAGAAAATTGTTTTGTCTGTCCCTCGCTTGATTGCCACCGCACCATTTTTTGTTAGATCACATACATCGCAACCTATCATAACTTATCTTGCCTAACAACCTGGGTGCCTTCCTGATCACAAACTTATCATCATCGGCGCCGAGCCAACCAATGCCAGCATCGGTGGGGATTGGTTTCATTATTTCATCGTAAACGCTATATGCATCTAATCATAGCTAAACGGTTGGAATAAATCAAACGCAATCAGTGCGCCGAAGAGAGATTTGTACTATGGGAGACGTAAAGGGTCGAAAGGCCGCCACGTGTCTTTTTTTTCCCAGGTTTAAAAGTGGATATTTGGAGAACAAATTGATGGGTTTTTGGATATTACGAAATTCAGAATGAGACGATCGAGGAACGTTCTGATTTACTTTTGTTGACAATTTTGGTACGGAAACTGTAACCCCGAGTTCCCAAATTACCCTTCAAATTATTACTTTTTTAATAAAAAAGAAAAAATATTAAAGAGTGTTTCTGATATTTATAAAATAAAGACATGATTTTTTAAAAAAATTAAACAAAATTTAATTTTTTATTACATTCAATTAAAAATTTATATTTTATTTTAAATTAAATAGATTTTTACGATTGTACAATTCAATGGTCAAAAAATTTTTAAGTGGTTCGAGATTGAAATAAGATCCATTTCATTTTATTTATTATTGATTTATAAATATTATGAAAAAATATAATGCGAGAGTTCATCATTTAAAAGTATTTATAAAATAATATTAAAAACATAATGTAAATGAAAATGATCTTTTAATGATATAATAGGTAATTATTTCATAATATTGTATATATAAGAAGATTTTTTCCCAAAATTAGAAGATAATTGCATCTATGGTTCATGTCCCAATATGCTTATATTGTCAAGGTGTTTTGAGTTTTTAGCTTGTTTTCTTCTTTTAATTAAGCTCAATCCTGCATCCGAAAACGAGATAAATAATCACAAAATTTGAAAAGATTCACACGAATATAAAAATTTAAAACTTAAATAATAAAAAAATTGTTTAACTAAATCAGTTTATACAATTGAGTTTCTATACTTTCATTAAATTTACAACATAATACGTTTTATTTTCACATCCACACATTATATAATCATTTTAAAGATTTGTTATGATACAATAAAAATATAATAATTTAATTACGTAAATCGGTATAATTCAGTGAATTTTTTTATTATTTAACAAAATATTAACTTAATGTTCAAATACTTAAGAGTTTTTAATTATTTTAAATTGATAAAGGTTTATTTGAGCAGGAACACTCACCAAACAGGTTTAGCATATGAATACTTGACTACAACAAGGTAACAAAAAAAAAAAAACAAATAGGTCTTGATGGGGATTAACTGTTGGCTTTGCTTTGTCTGTTTTAAGCTAAAAGACAAGACAGAGTCACCATCCAAATCCCCTGTCTGTCTCTGTCACTGTCTCCGCCTTTTCACATGGAGGAGTTTTGGTTTTGCTTGTTAATTTGGGATTTACTTCTTTTCATTAGGTTTACACCCAATATAGATAGTGTGAAAGAAAAGTTAATTTATTTGTTCACATTTATGAATTAAGCTTTTGTTTTTTGTTTTTGGATTTAATTCATCGAATTAAATCATGGGTTCATAATAATTTGACAGAAAATTATGTTGCTGCTTAGAGATTCAACAAGAATGTAATTCTATGCTTTGAACATGGTTGTGGCACTAAATGAGATCATGCACATGGTGTCCAAAATTCAAAAGCATTCATAATTACTCGATTATATCATCAAATGCCATTCACTCTATAGTTTCTCTTTTTTTTAAACTATTTATATATATTTGTTTATTTATTTGAGAAAGATATTTTTAAATTTTGTGTTTGATTTTACGTGTTATATGAATTTGATTAAAAAGAAAGAGAAAATAAAAAAAATTTACGTTCCATGTGACAAAAAAGAAAAAAGAAAGAAGTTACGCAGTAATGTATATTTTTTCGACCCTTTTTCTTTGTTTATATATATTTTTTGAGATATGCCAAAATAAAATTTTTTTTATTTTTTTAATATTTATATTATAAAAATTAATTTTTAATATAAAAATATTAAAGTAAATATTTTTATCTTAATTTTTATAAAAATAATAAAAAATTTTAAAGATAGAAGAATATGCAAACATTTTAAATGAATTACATGCTCTGTTTTCCTTTACAAACGTTAGTGAAGGTCACTCTACCTTTACAAAGTGATGCTAAATTTGTTGTCAAAGCAAAATATTATTATCAGTATCTTTTCCTTATATGCATGTTCCTTTTTTGGGAATAGCTTGGCTTAAAAGTGTTTCATCATTTCTTTTGGGTTTATTTAATTTCTACCATTAATTTCATCAATTATTTTTTCTTGCTCTTTCTATTTACTTGAGGATTAAAATATTGGCAAACTTTCTCTATTTCAAAAGGAAAAAAATTTTTGAAAATTTCTATTGTTAGGCAAATGAAATAATTTTGTTAGAAAAACATAATATATATAATTAACTACCTAATGAGTTCGTATCGCATTCATACTTCAACCTGTTCCTAAATATTTGTCACTTTTCGATTTTTACGGAAATTAATATATTAATTTTTTAAAAAAAATTACAATGTTTTGAAATTTAATATTTTTTATATGTAAAAATAAAAAATCATAAATAAAATTTACAACATAAAAAAGTTTCTTAAAAAAAGAAAAAATAGACCAAAAAAAGGAAAAAAAAAAGAGAATAATTGTTAATTAAGGGAAGTAAACCTCTTAAAAATTTTGTTTACTTTGGTATGAAATTGAAATTATTTTAGTAATTCAAAGATTTGACTTCTTCTAATGGTAAGTAGTTAAAAAAAAAAGGATATTTATTTAATTGCTGGAAAATAAAAATCTTACTAAAAATTATTAAAAAGGAGGATACTTTGGTAAATTCAACCAGGGAAATTCAACGTAACAATGATTAGAAATAAAAACCGAACATGTCCAATGCCTATGTCCGTCCCTCATTCCGCCTCCCAATGGGCAATCGTCATGCTTTCTAGAGAGAGGGAAAGGGCAGGAAAAAGCCAAAAGCGTAAAAGTCTATATATAAAAGAAGAAGAAACCTTTCGCACCTCTGGTTCTACCGAGCATTGCGGAAACTCTCCCTTCCCTCCTTTTCCTCCCCCTCGCTCTCTTTCTCTCTGTCTTTTGTTTCCTTCTTTTTCCTTTCAGTCCGAGTTGTTTCTTTCTTCTTATTTATTTTCTGCGTGCTTTTTTTTTAAAAACTTCCGGCGATAGGATGTCGTCGGGAGGTGCAAACAACTCGGCAAACGGGAGCCCGATACAAGGGGGACCCACCACTGCAAGGAGACGCGTGGGGGATCTTCTAGGAGCGGAGTCCGACAGCAACAATATATCATCTGGTTCGGACTATTTCGCCCTCGCCTCTGACGATGAGGAAGCCGACAACTCCAACGGTTACATTCCCTCCTGTTCATGCGGGTCCCATTACTCGCAGCAACACCACCACCAAAACCACCCCGTGATCAGGTACCTGCTGCTTCGAAGGAAGTTGTTGTTCTCTTGGGTGCCCGATGCGTGGTTCATCTGGGTTGACAACACGTGTCATGGGGCGGTTAATATGGCTCAGAGTTTGAGATCCGGCAGGAACGTGGGCCGTAAGGTCCTCGGGGTCCTGTTGTTGATGGCGGTTGTTTCCTTTTTTTTAAAGGTCTCGCTTCTTAGTAGTCACGTCGAGGATAACGGCAAATTGAAAGGAGAAAAAGGACCCTTGATCTTGCAGACGATTAAAGAGGATTGGTCCTTGGCACAACGCGTTGTAGCCGAGACCCACACCGAACCTGAGACCGAACACTCCATGCCCAAACGCGTTCTTGAAAGGGTCTCTGTAAGTTTCCTTTTCTTCTTCTTCTTCACTATTTTTACTTTTTTTTTTTGGGTTATTTTTTGCCAAGAAAAGAAATACGTTATCTTGTTCTTGGTATTTTATTTCTTTCTTTTTTTGCGTGTTGAAATTTGAATGGTTGATGAAATGGAGTGATGGTTTTTTTTTCTTCTTTTGACTCACAAGAAAATAGTGGGTCACAACCAGTGCATTGAATTTTCTCGAGGGTGGTGGCTCTGACCAGACAGCCGAATTTTCACTGTTTTTTTTTTTTGGGTTGCTTTATCATGTTTTGTTTAGTTGGGTGTCATGCTCTGTTGATGGCTTTTCCTTCTGCATTCACATGAACATTATGTGCAGTTTCTCTTTGACTTCCTATCAATGGGAATTCTATATCTATCTTGAAAGAAAATTCTTACCTTTTTTGGTTGGTGTAATAGTAATAAAAAGTAGTAAATCCGTTGCTTTATTCTTTTGGTTTTGGATTTTATATATCCTTTTGGTCCTTAAACTGACGTGTTGAATTCTACTTGCCTTATCTGCAGACCCCAGAAATTTGGATGAAACCAAACAGTGACAATTATCAGCAATGTATATCCCGACCTAAGAATCGAATAAGTATGTCTTGTTCCTTTCTCAACTTGTTAAGCACCTTCATCCAGAAACAAATGAAGAGATTCGTATGTGATTTTTATTAACAATCGGGACTAATTTCAGGGACTGGATCAAAGACCAATGGTTATATTATCGTTCATGCCAATGGTGGACTGAATCAAATGAGAACAGGAGTAAGTTTGATTCTTGACAACTTTGATTTTCCTAGACTTGGGTAGGCCTTTGATTTCTAAGCTCATCTGTTGGCTTCATTGACTTACAGATATGTGATATGGTTGCTGTTGCCAAGATAATGAATGCCACCCTGGTTCTTCCTTCTCTTGACCATGAGTCATTCTGGACGGACCTGAGGTAATATTAATCACTTTAGTTGTTTAATATCAGTTTTGATCTTTCTAAATTTGAAAATGTTAACTTTTTAAATACGTTTAACAGTGATTTTAAGGACATTTTTGACTGGAGGCACTTCATCAATGTACTAAAAGATGATATTGAGATTGTTGAGTATCTACCCGTTAAGTACTCAGGGATAAAGCCCCTTGCAAAGGCCCCTGTTTCCTGGTCAAGGGTATGGAAAGGATTGGAATTTGTCAAAGGCATGATCATATTTCATTTGGTTTTGTGTTACTGGAATGGTGTCTTAGATACTTCATTTGCAGGCTAGTTACTATAGAAGAGAGGTGCTCCCACTACTAAAGCGGCATAAGGTGATCAAGTTCACGCACAGTGATTCACGGCTTGCTAATAATGGCCTTGCACCCTCCATTCAAAGGCTTAGGTGCCGTGCGAATTATGAGGCTCTCCGGTATACAAAAGAGATAGAGGATCTTGGCAGGACTTTGGTTGATAGACTAAAGAACAATAATGAGCCATACATTGCTTTACACTTAAGGTACCATCATTGCTAGCATTTTGTAGTATTTTTCCTTATGAAGTCTCTGAGCCAAATAGGCCAAACTTAACTGCAGGTATGAGAAGGATATGCTTGCATTCACGGGCTGCATCCATAACCTTACGGTAGAAGAGGCTTCTGAACTCACGGTTATGAGATACAACGTTGAACACTGGAAGGTGAAAGAGATAGATGGTGTAGAACAGCGACTTAAAGGCGGATGTCCAATGACCCCTAGAGAGGCAGCCATGTTCCTCAAGGCGATGGGTTACCCTTCCAGCACCCCTATCTACATTGTTGCAGGAGAGATTTATGGCCAAAATAGCATGGCAGCTTTCCGTGCAGAGTATCCAAATGTCTTCACTCATTCTACTTTGGCAACTGAAGAAGAGTTGGAGCTGTTGAAGCCATATCAGAATCGCCTTGCTGCCTTGGATTATATTGTGGCACTTGAAAGTGATGTATTTGTTTATACCTATGATGGGAATATGGCTAAAGCAGTACAGGGGCACAGACGGTTTGAAGGATTTCGAAAGACCATCAACCCTGACAGGTCAGTTCATTTTAGGGTATTAGATACATGCAAAATTTCTTTCTTGAAATGGGTTTATCAAGACTTTTGTACTGATATTATATCTTTCATTTCAGAGTAAATTTTGTCAGACTCATTGATCAGCTGGATGGGGGTGTAATATCTTGGGAACAGTTTTCTTCGGAAGTAAAGAGTTTACACTCGGACAGGCTTGGAGCACCGTACCTAAGAAGGCCAGGAGAGTCACCACGACTGGAGGAGAATTTTTATGCAAATCCCCTTCCTGGGTGCATCTGTAACAGATCTCGGGAGCAGCAAATTATCAGCCTGAAGTTCGACAAGAACTTGAATTCAGTTCGAAGATAGTGGCTTTTGTCGGTTGAATTATACACTGCCTTTTGCAGGATGGCTGATAGGGTTTCTTGAATTAAGGTGCTTTCTCCTATTAGGACACTTGCAGCAGCCACCAACAGGGCTGAGATATCATATGGTTTGAGATTGCTCACGTGGTTTGATGTCGGTTGAATTACACAGTACCAGTTCCAGTTTTGTTAAGAGGACATAACCAGCAACTTAGGGAAGCAGAGACGATGTATAATTCTGAGGCAAATCAGGTTAGTCATACAGGTGCACACCCATATATGTCAAAGTGGAACCACAGTATTTGATTTATTCATTATTTTTTCAATAATTTGGTTGTAAAAATCGTTTGCCAAATTAGCCTTTTACAAAGTCAGATGCAACATCTGAAATAGTACATAATGGAGATTTGTTTCCCAAATGTTCCGAGCAGATACCATATCTTACTCTCAGCTTTATTTTCTTTCTTGCAATACAAGCACTCTATCAAATTACCTATACAGACTTATATTTATAAGTACGAGGACTAGACTCTAGAGTCTGTTGAATGAATTCACAGTTAGTCTGCTGTTATTGTCATGGTGAAGTAACCAGTCCCGGCCACTTTGCGTAAGGGAGAAGAAGGAAATTGAAAGAATGAAGGCAATCCTGTTGGGCGACTGTTGTGTTGCTATGGACAAATATAAAATGGGTTTTATACAGTTTGTTGCTTTCAAATGATTTCAGAACAACTTGCAGCTGTCTTTCCAAACTGATTCTGCCGCAATATCAGGTTTATTTTAATAAAAAAGGAATTGGAATTTCGCTGCACAGCTGGATTAACAATCATTCTTAGCTCATATTATACGGAAGCTGGCACGCCGAGCATTATTTGACTAAGAAAAGGCTTCAGCTTTTTGACTAAAATGATGAAATGGTTCCCTAACTGATAAGTATTAGGCAAAGGCTGGGTGGTGAAGAACCAACGTTCAAATATTGTTGCTTTTCTTTTACTCCTCCCAAGTCCCTATGAAATACTAACTGTCGCGATGTTCGGTCCGGGAACAATCCCGACCACTTGACGCTAGCAAAGTACTATGAAACAGCAATTCTCACCAAGTCACCATCCTTATGCTTTCAATTTCGTCAACTCATTGGATTCACTGGAAACTTGCTTTCATTAAGGATTCAAACAATACATTATTTTCCAATGTCTGAAACAATGGGGTGAACATGATTTTGCTAAATGTTGGATCATAAACTGATGGAGAATTGCTGATTGATACAATTCAATTAGAAGAATATATTGTTCAATCTAGCCCTCACCTACACTTCTACGAGTATCAATGGCTTGCCCATCGAAAGAGCCAATCAAGATGGAATGAATTGAACTCAGCCATGCTAAGCCGTGCACATTACATGCAGCCTTTACCTCTTTCAGGGATTCTTATCCATGTTCATCAGATACAAAACCTTGCATTCTGTCCACAGAAATAGTAAAATTGTGCTGTCATGTTCTCTGGCTCTCAACTACCACATTGAAGGTACATAAACCTGTTCTTTCAGATTTTGTGTAGCACTCTCAGTAGGAAAACCTCTCACAGCACCAATTGTCCACTGCGATATAATACCTGCTGCAATTGCAAAGCGTAGCTGCCTCTCTAAGGTATCTTGATTTTCAAACATCTCAGGGTAAGTGGTCAGCTTCCTCATAATACCAGCCACAACAGCATCACCAGAGCCAGTTCGATCACAAGTGAATGGTGTTATTAGCACATCCTCTGTTCCAACAACCACACCATCAAATGAAGGTGTATAGTAATGTATCCTAAGTGTTCCATCAGTCACAAACAGATATTTAAGTCCATCATGCCACAACGGAGAGATTTCCTCACGGGTATAATGATAGCAGTCTCGCCGATTCTTGGTTTGGTCAAAACTTTCAGCATAGTATTGAGGCCTGTAATTTCTCTTCCTCTCATAATACTCTTCATCCAGAAGAAATTCCAGCTCTTGCCTTGAAACCTCAATGATGTCTGCTTTGTTCCAGGCTTCCTTGATCACCTCCCTCGTTTCATCACGTGATCTCCACAAAAGTAATGGCAAATTCAAATCAAAAAATATAAGCCCCCCAAACTTCTTAGACCATGCAATTGCTTTGAAAAGTGTAGATTGCATGGAAGGAGATGTTAAAACCTCTGAATTGAAGTGGAAAATTCTAGTCTGCATCAATGTTGGATAGCAAACCATCCAAATTCAGTCAACAAGAAAAATTCACAAACTAATTACAGAAGTGCCACTCTAAGCACGTATGCAGCATCATACTTCATCAATTAATTTCACACTATCAGATCATAAAATGCTCCAAAAACAAAAATTGGAACTCTTCCTAATGATTTTCATATGTAACTTTATTGCATAAAAATCAACAATAAGTTTCTAAAGGTTACCTCTTTGAGAACAGCAAGATTCAATTCGGAGCTAAGAAGAGAGTCTTCAGCAGATTCTTTAACAGTCTCCATCTTCAACCTTCCTTTCTCATCAAACTTAACCTTCATGTAAGTACACCCAGTCTTAACATTCTCATCAAACTTAACACCTCTCGTTTGCACTTTCTCTTTATTCATCATCAAGACAAGCTCATCCCCATACTCATCGTCCCCAACTTTCCCCATAAAAGCAGCTCTCCCTCCAAGCCTCACGTGTGATATTGCCACGTTGGATGGTGGCCCACCTGGCGCCCTCCCGAACTCCGGAGGGTCCCACTGTAGCATTTTCCAGTGGGAGTATTTATCCGGGTGCATCTTCTCTTCGTTCACTCTAACTGTGGGTACGAACTCCTTTTGTGCAGCGCCGAAGCAGCAGATCAACGGAGGTTCCTCGTACAGAAAATCCATGCCATCGTCGAAATCTCCTAGCTCCTCTTCTTCTCCCTGGCTTTCAGATTCAATAGAGCCATTTTCATTCTGGGTTTTTCTCGTGCGCCTTGTTTTCGTTGCTGGGGAAGACGAAGTTGGTTTCTTTTTCCTGCCTCGGCGAGTTGGCTTTGGAGATTCAACGGCTTCATTTGTTTCCACTGAAGCTCTTGGTAAGCCTACAGTTCTGGGAGAATTTAAAAACTGAATCTTTGGGTTCGGAGGGTTCAAGAACAGTGAGAAAGAGTGAGGGAGTTGAAGAAGTGATGCCATTGTTTCGTTTCAAATGTTGTAGGGTTTATCCATGTTGGACTGGGGGTTTTTGCTTGCCCTTTGTCTGATAAATTTTATCGGGTCGTGTTCTTGCGGGCGTCAGGCTTCGGGCCTCAAGCTTCGGGTCATGTAAGAAAGAAAGGACAAATCCAACGGCTAGCAGCTCGAGGGATACGTAAGCAAGGACGGCCTCATCCGTTTAGATCAAAAGTTTTCCCGAATCCTACGTGGCCCAACAAGCTGAGATCGGCTGTCGTTTCGCAACTTTCCTCTTGTTTCGGTTTCCTCAAAAGGGTTTTTGGTTGGGTTCTTGTTTGACTTCGTGTCCGTTCTTCTTTGATCTCTGCTTCCAGTTGATGAAAACTAATCTGCAATCTCACGATTTGTTAGTCAAACAATTTCTTCTTGGGTTGCTTCCTGTCACAGGTGAGAAAATTCCCATCTTTTGTTTCTCTCTGTTTCCAAGAAAAAGTCTCTGTTTTGATGCTTTGTGTTTCTCAAATCTGAAGTACTAAGAGTGAGCTAATTTCAGGAATAAATTTGAGATTTTTTTATGCCCATAATTTATTTTACTTGAACCCCAAAACCAGGAACCTGAAATGGACTAAATCTTCTGTTCTGATGCTGTTTTATTGCATTTGTAATTGTATAATTTCTGTTGCTTTTTCATCAGTTTCATGAAAGTTAATCAAAGGTTGAATCACTTTTCAAGCAGAAGTGCTTCTGTAAATTCTATGTTGATTCTTTTGATCTTTTCTTCTGTTGCTCTGAGATTTAGTCATATTTCCATAGACCATAGCTAATCAGCTTTTCTGTAGATATGAATGTCTTTTTGCTTAGGTAAACATGATAAGCCAGGTGCTAAAATATGTATTTAAGTGCAGCTAGTTGCAAGATGATGGGAAAGTATACAAATGTGCTGCCTTTTACATCTTAGAAATTCAATGCACTGCCTTGGAGAAATTTAGCACCAATGGTTTAGGTTAAACCTAGATAAAGATAGGGCTTTCCTCAGAAACCAGCGGTAAATGCTTAAAGAAGACGATCATTTACTCACATAACTCGTTGATTACATAAGTAAAAGGAGGGGGCATTATGTGGGAAATGTCGAGGCTATGTTTTATACGCATTGAGAGTTATAATTTTGAGAGTGTAGTAGAGTTGAGCAGCCTTGGCTGCTATTTGGAGTAGTGTTTTTGAGATGAATTCTTCTGTCTACAAGGGGGTAAGGCATCTCACTCCAATCCAATCCATTTAGAACTTCTCACTAGTCCCTATTTGAATATGAACCCAAAGTGTTTATCCTAAATTTGAGAATTGAAACCTTTATCTTCTGCAGAAAATGGGCTTCTGGACTTTGCTCGAAGGTTTGCTGCTCTTTGCCAATGCTTTAGCAATACTGAATGAAGATAGGTTCCTTGCTCGAAGAGGATGGACCTTGGCAGAAATTCAAGGAGGGAGAAGAAATACGCTTAAGGGGCAGATAATTGGGCTCATACATGCATGCCAATTTTTGAGACTACCACTTATCCTTTTCAATATCATCACCATAGTAGTGAAGCTGTTCACTGGTTGAGGTTGATGAGAGGTGAGAAGAGGTTCATGGCTTGGGACATGAATTAATCCATGCATGTTGTGATATGTTACTACTAAACTGTTAGCCCACTCAAGGGCCATGACCTGTGTGTACAATACTCAAAAAAGGTAAAATCAGAGGAAGCTCATATGCTAGTAAGACCATGTTTGCGGCCTATGCAATTTAATTTCATTGCTACACTTTTGTTTCTTTTTAGTTTTTTGGTTTTGCCTGCTTGACCGTGTTTACTTTCGACATTAACTGGAGCACCTCAGGTAGGTGCAGGGCTTGGGGCATTTGACATCCAATTATAAAAGCTCACTAATATTAACATCTTCTCGGGATAGAGTCTACTCTGTCAATACTCAATATACAGTAGTTTTTTCATTTTGATGCAGAGTTTGTTCAATTTTGCATCCCTTGCAGTGGTTGTAATCTTATCTCCGCTCTATTTTGGTAACAAAAAGTGAGCTTTGCACAAGATGGAAGGATTGATGCGTTTATGTCCAAACATAAGGCCAGAAAACCAGACAGGCAAATCGACAATGAGCTAATGATAAAAAATGCATCTTTTTTAGATTAGAGGACTCCAAGAACAGGGCTAATGTTGCATGTTCATGAATGAATAACCATGAAAGTAGTGACCTTTGGCAGCATTTCTACCTCTGACATTCTTAGAAAGAGATGAAAGTAGCAGAATATCAAATCCATCCAAAATCTCAAAATATATACATATAATATTTAATTTGTGATGACTAAAAACCTGTCAAGTTCTGATAATTGTGAGAGAAAGAACAGTACAACAAACATATTGAGCTAACCACATAATTCAGCACTCACTGGACTGGTAGCATGACCTCATTAGTCCTGAAAGCAGGCAAAGTCCAAGGAGGATTGTACCTAGCTAACAAGAACTCGCCAATCACCTTGTGCCCATCTCTTTCTAAGCTCTTCTTGAGGTTCTCCACCTTCTCCTCGACCACCTGATCTGTTGCCACACCTGCAAACTTCACCACCCCATATTTCCTCTCCCCTTCCTCTCTTATCACCACCCTCTCATCCAACGGCTTGGGAGCCTCCTCTGCCCTCTCGTACATCGCCGGCAACAGAAACTGCATTGTCACCATGTTTTTCTCACCCTTTGTTATCACGGGAGCCGTCATGGCAATCTTTTCACTTTCACTTCCAGGCGATTTAGTTATCACAGGAGCTGTCATGGCGATCTTTTCAGGTTTTGCATTCTGCGGATTGCCTAAGGCACCTATGTAATTTGCCAACACCGAAAAGCCACCATCCTTGTTCCCCTTGAACTGGGATGGATCGTACGTGACTTCAGCCACAACTGATGGTGAGTATTTGCGGATTTCATAATCGGCTGAAGATTGAACAACTTCATATTTTGGAGTCTCCACACTGATCTTACCAAGAATCATACCCATGTTGGAGAAGGTAAACAAGTTGGAAGTAGAAAGACTGGAGGATCTAACTAGAGGGTTCAAAGTAGATTTCAGCTTAGTAACTGCACCAAGCCAATGAGGAATCCTTTTATAACCAGATGGAAGAGAAGAGAAGAAAGTGTTGAATTTGCCTCTGGAATCTAGATTGTTCGATCTAGGCTTATGTCGTCAAAATGCTATTACTTGGGAGAGGAGTAAAGACTTCATTTTTGTGTGCCCCTGGATTTTGTGGCACGAGTTCGGAGATGAATTGGTGGACTAAGTTCATCCACGACCAAAATGGAGAATGAGCCTCGGGCTTTACAGTTTTACTCAAAGCTACCCTTTTTGAACAATAAAGCGAACAATGCAAGATTCTGCTCAGTGTAGACAAAAACCGTGGACTTCTTCAGTTCCATGAAACATTTCTGATAGATCAAGAAAGATAAATTTGATGGGCCTTCAGAGAAAGCCTTTCTGCCTAGTAAGTGAAGGCCCATAACTTGAGTGAATTCACTTTAAAAAAAGCTTGGGACCTTCAGCCTACTTGTTATATATCTTGATTACAGGATACCAAACAAATCTCTTTGCTGTGCTTATATCTCAGCCTGAGATAGGGTAAGATCAGTTCATTTTCCAAACAGTCCCTTAGGGTTGGTTCTTATCACCGTATAAACGGCTGCAAGCCTGCATCTTTCATCAAACACCGCCTCTGTAGGATTGGGTACCTAGGATAACCAAGGTTTTCAAGGTACCATGTTTTTTGAAGCAAAAACTTGTCTTTTAAGACAACGATCAGATGATTGATATGATTTTGTTTTAATGTTTTTGATAGCTTTCTGCTTTTCAATGGTAAAAGAGAAAAGGGCATCAATGAGGAGATGATTAAATTGTTATCCTTGCACTTTGATTGTCAGTGAAGAAACAATGAGGGCATGTTCTCTCTGAGATGCTCCTTTTTCAACTACTTTCTGCTTTGGGTTTCTTCTTTTTTGTTTGGATCAAAGATGTTTACTTTATTCTGCGTTATCTATCTGATAGTACTTTCTCTGAAAGGAAATGGAGATAACACTGATCACATACTGAGATCCAGTTACCTTTGATGATTTTCTTTTGTTACATTAGTTGGTTTAATTGATTCCCTTTTAGTGTTAATTCATGTTGTAAGAGTTTGTGAGATGCTTGCATTGGATCCATGATGCTACTTTTACAAACTGCGTTATCTATCTGAACTTCTTCTTTTGAGGGATTGAAGATACTCTTCCATGCTGAGATCCAGTCTTACTGTGTTATTCACATGTTCACTGTCCTCCCTGTTTCCTTCAGATCAAGTTTTCTGCAGCCTTGGAAGATTGGGTATAGTGAATAACAGATATGTCTGTTATTCCATTAACAAGAGGGTTAACATATCTAATCTTCATGGATAAACTAGGGATTGGCTACTTTTTAACTGTACAGTTTACAATATATCAATATTGAATCTTGATCATTAATTTGTTCATGACTGGACAAGATTTCAGAATTATAGTTTATGGGGATATGGTGGTCTACAACACTTGTTTTACATTTGCATTTGATTAAGATGGTGTAATATGTTATCTGTTGTGTTCCAAGATTTAGAGTAGAGAAAGTGGGGACAGGTTATCGATGGACTATTAGCTTAGGAACCTGATGGAGGATGGAATCGAATATGAAGAATTTGAATTAAACTCCTTTCCATCATCCACAAAACTGTTTCTCCTGCAGCTGGAAGAAGTTGCTAGGAAATGTGAATATCAATTGCTTGACTAGGATGTAGTGTACATTGAATTAGATATCTGCATCTTAACAATATCATGTCTAAATGAAATCTAGCTTTTGCATTGTTTATGTCTCTGTTGGAGGATCAATTGAGCTTTGCAGGTAGTGTTGACGAGGTCATCGAATAAATTCTAGCAACCATTTGCAGTTCCATAAACAAGGGTTTGATCAAAATATTAAAAGACCAAGAAATCCTGTTGATCTCACTAGCTGTTGCTGCACCAGAAGTTGACTCCGATTGATACTTGATTTGCATTTCTGTTGAGTTCGATTCTTCACCATGTGCAACTGCTATTTGATTAATCGAAAACCATGACCTGTAAAACCTGGAATGATGCAAACTGTACTTTAGTTCTATAAAGAATAAAGATGAAGGCTGTCTTAGAAATTCTCTTTTCAGCCAATGTTGGTTTCCATGTGCTTGTTGCACTTGCTGCCATGTGAAGCAGATAGTTCTAATTCTAGAACATGAAATTAAATATGAAGTATGTTCATTTTGCCATGAGATCATTACATTTCTTATGATTTTCCTGCATCCGAAAACATCCCAGTTCTTATCCCCCCCAATAACCCCAAGGTCATGATTTGATTAACTTCAAGCTTAAGCATGTTCTGCAATCGTAACCCATCTTACAAAATTCAAACTTTGTGATTAGGACAAAGGAAAGAAAGAAAGTGTGATTAGGTCCACCTTTTTGAAAAACAAATACCCTAAATTTGACCAAGTTAACTTGTTCTGATGGTGCCATTTGAAGCAAAGGATGGCAAAGTTTTTCCCCAAGGAGCCTAAAATTTGAATCAACAAATCTGTTTCTGTCGTTTCCCCAATAATAATAATGGCATTAACAATCCAGTCCAGGCTGTTTTGTCTCATTTCGAAATTCAAACTGAACCACCCATCATCATCCAGCTTAATCTGACCGTTACTTTACAAGGATCCTGTTTGGTAAAACAGAAAAAAAAAAAAAAAGGAAAGGAAAAGAAAAGAAAAACAACTCATTCACACCCAAATTCAAAAACAAAACAACAAAAATCCCGCTTCATCATTCAAATATAACTCTGCACTTATTCCTACCGTTAGCCCTGTACTTTTTCTATAAAGATCCCTCCGTCCCCACAACTCTCCTCTCTAACCCTATCGTTTTCTCTCTGTTCTTTCTGTCTTTGGGTGTTTGTTTTTCTCTCTGTTTTAATCCCCAAAAATGCGTGAAATCCTTCACATCCAGGGAGGCCAATGCGGCAACCAGATTGGTGCCAAGTTCTGGGAAGTGGTCTGTGCCGAACACGGCATTGACTCAACAGGGAAGTACAATGGGGACTCGGATCTTCAACTTGAGAGGATCAATGTTTATTACAATGAAGCAAGTTGTGGAAGGTATGTTCCCAGGGCTGTCCTCATGGATCTTGAACCTGGTACCATGGACAGTGTTAGGTCTGGTCCTTATGGTCAGATTTTCAGACCAGACAACTTCGTTTTCGGACAATCTGGTGCGGGAAACAACTGGGCTAAAGGTCATTACACTGAGGGCGCTGAACTCATCGATTCTGTTCTTGATGTTGTCCGAAAGGAAGCCGAGAATTGTGACTGCTTGCAGGGTTAGTTATTTGTTTTTGTTTTGTTTTCCTTCTTATTGTTTCTGTATGTTTCCTTGGGTTTATGTTGGTGTGGGTTTTTTGAACTACAGGATTTCAGGTTTGCCATTCCCTGGGAGGAGGAACAGGATCTGGTATGGGAACCCTTCTGATTTCGAAGATCAGAGAGGAGTACCCGGACAGGATGATGCTTACTTTCTCTGTTTTTCCTTCCCCAAAGGTCTCAGATACAGTGGTTGAGCCTTACAATGCTACTTTGTCCGTTCATCAGCTTGTTGAAAATGCAGATGAGTGTATGGTTCTTGACAATGAGGCTCTCTATGACATTTGCTTCCGTACCCTCAAGCTCACTACCCCAAGCTGTAAGAACATCTATCACATTTGAGTTTCTCTTTTCTCTGTTTCATCTACTCATTCATGGGACTAGAACTAATTTCTTTGTGTTGCTTTTTTGGGTGCAGTTGGTGATTTGAATCATTTGATATCTGCTACAATGTCTGGAGTCACATGTTGTTTGAGATTCCCTGGTCAGCTAAACTCTGATCTCAGGAAGCTCGCCGTGAATCTCATTCCTTTCCCTAGGCTGCACTTCTTTATGGTTGGTTTTGCACCTCTTACCTCTCGCGGTTCCCAGCAGTACAGAGCCTTGACCGTGCCTGAGCTCACCCAGCAAATGTGGGATGCCAAGAACATGATGTGTGCAGCTGATCCACGCCATGGGAGGTACCTTACAGCCTCAGCTATGTTCAGAGGCAAAATGAGCACAAAGGAAGTTGATGAGCAGATGCTCAATGTCCAGAACAAGAATTCGTCCTATTTTGTGGAATGGATTCCAAACAATGTCAAATCAACTGTCTGTGATATCCCTCCAAATGGCTTGAAAATGGCATCGACCTTCATCGGGAACTCAACTTCGATCCAGGAAATGTTCAGACGTGTGAGTGAGCAGTTCACAGCAATGTTTAGGAGGAAGGCCTTCTTGCATTGGTACACAGGTGAAGGTATGGATGAGATGGAGTTCACCGAGGCAGAAAGCAACATGAATGATCTGGTTTCTGAGTATCAGCAGTACCAGGATGCAACTGCTGATGAGGAAGAGTATGAGGAGGACGAGGAGGAGTATCAAGAATGATTCACTTCTAGTTTTTTCGGGATGTAAAACAATGCTAAAAAAAGTATCCAATTGCCAGTCTCTGGCAACAGAAAAGGATTAATCTGGATAGCTGTATGCCAATATGAATGTTAAATATATTGATAATTCCAGTTCTGTTCTTCCAATCTTGGAACTATTAAGTTCCATATGTTTATACAAATTAAACCAATCTGATATGATTCCTTAGGCCATCCAAAAGAAGAACAATATTTTATCTCTGGCAGAGTTCTGATAAAATTTATCAGAACCACAGGGGCTTGCTGTGTCAAAAAACTGTGCCAGCAAAAATGGCATTGGAAATAAGAAAAGTTAAGGTCTTAAATATTAGTACAAAAATACCATGAAACATTCTCAGTTGTACTAATTATACACCAAGTCATAGAGCATAAAAACCTAAGGCAGCTTAATATATATATATATATATATTATTTTTTTTTTTGAAAGGTTAAGTTTCATTAAAACAGGGGAAGCACCCCTGAAAGAACAAAAGGAAGAATTGAGACCTTTGTACCCCAAAATTTGCAGCATAAAGGCCTAAAACTTCAGGTATAACCTATAACTTGGCAGCTTAATTCAGCAAGGAGTGTAAGCTGTTAATTCATTCCTTGATAGTTAATCCCTAAATGAGGTCACAAGAATAGATTTCTTCGACAAAGAACTTGTTCAGGAATTTTATGCATTTGTGATTTAGGACACTCAATCAACATAGCAATTCATATATTAAACGTGAATTCAATGCATCCACTGTTTAACAATACAAAACAAAGCACGTCAAAGACCTTAATTCATGCATTTATCCTCAAATCAGGTCAGAATTATAGATTTCTTACACGAAGAACTTGCTTAAGCATTATGCATTTACAATTAAGGTTCCGAAAAGCAACATTGTAATTTATATTAAAGGTGAATCTCAATGCTTCAATCATTAAACACTATGTAACAAAGAGCTACATTTTTCACAATTGATCGTCAGCTACAACCACACACAGTACCTGCAACTACAATTACAAAAAAGATCATCAATTTACAACATTAAACATCCAACAGAACCCCAACTCTAACATCTACTTCTTGCCAACTTTGACAGCTTCTTCGTCCTCTGCTACTTTGAACTTCTTGTACTCAAAATCCACAGGGTGCACACCACACTCTTCGGGCGCTACTGGGCGCCTATCACCAAGGATGGTCCATAGGTATAGAACACAAGAAGCTGTCAAGGCTCCACAAGCACCACCGAAAATGAACACAGCAAGAACTCTCCAAAAACAATTGCTACTCTTGTGCGCTGTTGTCAGAGGTTTGGGGTTCTTTGCAATGGCCTCAGGATTGAGTGGTTGAGAGTGCATCCAATTTGGAACCTGCCTTAGCTTAAAACTCCACGAGTAAATAAAGCATGTCTGTGACGAGTTCCGATTTGAAGCGCTTAAGCCCACAAACAAGTCCTCATCATTCCATAGTTTTGACAAGTCGATTGAGTATGAAAGCAACGGATCTTCAGGCCTAGTACTACCAGATTGATTCAACCAAATCTCTAGTCTCTTTGAACTTGCCTCATAATCAATCCACGAATGTAATTTTTCTCCATTGTTTAACACCAAATTGGCAGATGATAAATTTCTCGCTTTAACTGATACAAGACTACCCACATCAACGCCCACATGATTTCCATTCAAATCACCATACCTGGCATCTTTGAAGGTATCGAATTCAACAGCAACAGCACCTCTATTACGTTTCTCCAATCCAAGAGAAACCCCAAACGAACTATTATGCAACACATTAAGATTAAAACTACGGGGAACCATAACAAAAGCCAAACCATCACCATTTTCATGGGACATTGAGAAGGAAAAGTAAGTTGAAAAAGAAGCAAAATTCCTGACTTTACCTTCAACAAGCTTGATGGGTTTCTTATACATGACTTTCCCAGCACTCCCACTTACTGAGTTAGTAAGTTGAACCCAAGAGCCATCATTAGCAACCCGTGCATCCCCGTATAAAGCAATATTGGACACAAAGTTTGGATCTTTACCAAAACTTTTGAAGGAAAAAGAGGAACTTTGGTCTGCAGCTAAGATTTTGAAGTGGAAAATGATAAAAGTTAGGACTGTGAAGTAGTTGGAAATGGAGAATGTGGCCATTGCTGAAGTGGGTTAGAGCTGAATCTGGATTTGGTATTTTCTTTGTTGGTCTACTAAGATTTCCTTGGTGATGATTCCATTTACAACTAGGCGATTTTCCCTCTCTTTTTTTTAGGGTTCTGGGTGAAGAACCAGAGGAAAGAAAGTAAAGAATAGGGGCGTTGGGTTGGCTTGGAGGTTGTGAAAATTAAATACGTTTACTCGTTTCTGCAACTCTTTTTCATTCACTTTCTCTGAGTGGTTGCTGACTGAGGGAATATTATAATGGACATTTTTCACTTTTGCACTTGTACTTCTTCTAAATTCTCAAATGTACTCTATTTTTTTGTATTTACATTTCTATCCACAAATATTAATTAACTGTGCGAGACAGGTACAGTACTTTTCTCTTGAGTTGTTTCATCAATTAAAGTTCCACCATGAATAGTTCACTATACTTCTTTTTGCTGAACTCCAACACAAGGGCTCCATAGTTCTCTCCATCCCTTTTTTTCACAAGAAAAGGTTGTCGCTTTGAGCATCAAAAAACTTAGAACCAAAGAATTTCACTTGGTATAAAGTACAAATATGTGAAACAAAATGTGGGTACTTGCAAATTATTGGGTTCAAGAGTTACAGTTGTCAAAGCCAAACTTGTTTGTTAGCCACAACAAAAAGGAGGATAAAGGAAAGAGAAGAAAGATAGGATGTCTTAGGTAAATGTACTCTCAGGTCTAGACAATGGTCTAAGCTTTTGCAATAAAAAAACATACAACACACACAAGCACACAGCTGTACAGTAACAGGAAGCGAGAGTCTCAAGTCTCTATCAATTCCAAGCAAAATCCTCCACTACCTCTTCCCCTTTCCAATCTTCTTTTTGTTTTATAAGAAAAAGAAAAGAGGTTTTTGTGTGGGGAGCAAAAGAAAAAAAAAAGCGGTTCTCTTTGAAGAGAGGGACCATTTTCTAACGTGCACAATAGGGTCGGGCTTTGATAAACCCACCCAAGGTTTGTTGTGCAACGTGCCAGCCTGCCTGCCTGCAACACTTTGGCGGAGCTCTTTCCAGGTAAAAACTAATGCAGGCGTGCTCTTTATCTTGTTGATTAAGGCAAGAGATAAGTCTTTTAGAATTTGAAACATTGGTAGAAACCTTCGAGTCTTGGAATTGACCCTTGTCTCTTAGCAAAGATTTGGGTGATTCTGGGGTGTATGTCCTCACTTCTCAGTCATTCTCAGCAGCATTCAATTCTTTTTGAGGATTGTGAGCAAAGGGTTGGTGGTCTTTAATGCAGTCAGTTGTTGCATTAAAGAACCCTTCATCAATGACTGGTATTTATATTTACTCTAGGGTGGTACGATTCGTGATCCTGGAAGAGAAGAATCTGCAGATTTTTTGGTAGGTCAAGGCCTCAGGATGTCAGGTGTAGTTAAATCTGCATGCTTTGAAATTTAAGACAATAATCTTTGCATTGAATAATTAATTATGGGTAGTTTTTAGATTTATTCAAGTGGCAGATACAATTGACCTTGATGAGATTATTTCAACATTTAATTTAAAATTAATTAATTTTATATTTATATGTTCAAAATATTTTTGATTTAACATATATGAGTTTTTTTTATTGTCATTTCAATACTCTTCTCATGTGCCGGAATCACGAACCTATCACATAATATGAAACAACGGAAGAGTCTAAATGGAAACCGTACCTCTTTTGATATCATCATGTATATGAAAAGGGAAAAATTAGAGTTTTTAAGGTAAATATAGGAACAATTTTATCATTGTTCCTAAATAAACGAGTAACTTCATATAAATAACTAAGATAAAGAATTATAGACAGGAATGATTTCTACCCTAACCAGGCGCAAAAAGTGTAATGTGCCCTCTGTTTTTCTTTTCCCTGATGAAATGTGCCCTCCTCTTATGTCAAGTGGTTTATCTAAGCTTTCAGTTTGCTTGATGGCACAAAAGGCAAGACATACAGAACGGTTATCTGTCCTCATTATTTACAAAATAATTGAAAAATGAACAAGGCTATGGGAAATGGGGCAGAGCACATGCCATATTACTGAAGGTTACAAAGACTGCTCGCCAAGTATCATATGAAGTTTGGGTGGAACCCTACTCCCCCACACACAAAGAGGACAAATTTTAGAACCATAAGCACTCCAACTTGTTTGTGCATTAAATTTGAAACGTGGCAGGGGACCACTAGCTTTTGAGGTGTGAATCTTGTGACCCTACTTTAAGTTGGTGCCTTTTGATTTTTTTTTTCAAGGACCCTGTTAGATAGATTTCAATTTTAAACCCCATCGGGTTTGGTTGGTTTTCCTGAAGTCTTCACTCAAGTTTCTGAGGTTGGCATTAGATCAAAAATCAACAAAATGGATTGAAGACACAGAATACATAGGAAGGCAGCTTGTGTTTTTCAGGCCAACATCTATTTCCTAGAGCAAGCAGAAATATGGGAATGTAGCACTGTCTCTATAGAGACAGCTGATCAAAATCATAAATTATGCATGACAAGAGCGACAACCCAATAAGTAATAACCTCTCCCAGAAAGCGTTATGTTTTATCATCTGCTAGGAAGATGGTGGTTGAAGTGGGCCTTGATAATGTTCAAGGCGATCAACCGGAGAGATAGAGAGACGAAGAAGCGGCCGAAGGAAGATAGCTACTCATCAGTAAAAGAAAATAAAGATGGGCATCAGTTGGATACCATATTCAGTGCAAAAGTTAGCATGGTTTTTCTGTCCAGATCAGGGATAGATTATAAGCTGGCACATTTAATTGGCTGAAGTCTTTGCATTTTTAAGACATGGAGTACCGGGGGACCACCATTAAGCCAAGACAGACCATGTAACCTAAACCTCCAAACTGAAAGTTGAAAAAATAATTGACCTGGACCAGGTAATCCTAGCCAGATCAGCTCTTTTGTGAGATTGTTAGAGCCATCTTAAGTCTCCATGGCCTTAAAGAAGCCCTTAGGAATAATATGAAGACTAGGATTATAGTTCGCCACTAACAGAGTGGTAAAGACACTAACAAGTATGAAGTTGATTTCCTAGAATTTAACCCACAGTCAACAAGCAAAGCCAATTCTGGAGATAGGCAGTTAGCTACATCCTACATTGGTGGCTTTAACAACTGGATTCCATTACAGCTTTCCCTCATTTTCCAAAGTCAACAGAATTGTCAGTTAAAAGATACCGTATAAATTAAGTATATTCTATCGATTTTAAGAAACTATGAGAGAGAAAAAATGAAACTAAAAGTTAAAACCATGACCTAAGGCAACCAATTTCTTAATAAACACTAGACTACAAATTAAATAATTTAATGCAAGTAGCATCAATATGCCTTTGATTTAACCAAGCTTTAACATTGAGGGGCACCTAAATGTCAATCAAACTACTCCTCAAGTTATCAACTGTGCATACTGCCTGAAATTTTGAAATCCTATTTGCTTTTTAAAGCAAGATCATCCTCAAAGAGAAAAAAAAAAAAAAGGAAAGAGCCTGCTAATGATACACGGTGCTGTGGCTAGCAAACCAAAGGGATGGGTAGGGGGGGAGCGACAGTTATGAGACGGGGAAGAGCTACCCTTGGTCTTTAGCTCAAGACCCAATCAAAGCAAAAAAATAATTTTATGGCTGCCCTCAACCACATATTAAGCCTCAGGCTTTGATGGAAAAAAGGAAGGGTAAAAAACAAAGTACAAATTGACTGATCTAACAAAGAGCGCAAGATGTTCTTACTATTATTCAATTCAATTCAATTACAATGAATGCAATTTCAATTAATTGCAGGAGAACTGTCAAATCAACTTCCAAAATTGCCTGCCCAATAACCCTTAACTACTTAACTGGCATATCCAAAAATAGGTTATCATATCAATAAAGGAAATATGATTAAGGGGACAACTCAAGAACATGAACCATTTTCCGAGAATTTACGAGTGAAGGTACATTACTCCAAGGTAACAAAAGCTTAAAATTGCGTAGCATCAGCCCATGCAAATAAACTATGAGCGAGGACATAAAATAGGAAGAACATAACCTTCAGACACAAGCACATCCAAGCACACACATTTCTATATAGATCAGACAAGGGTTAATGGCATGATTCCCAAGTTATATACAGTTGCCTCTTCAAGAAATATGTTGTATTAACCTATAAAGTGTTTGATAGAGTTGCAGTGTGTAAACTTGTAAAGCGTATTCATAAAGGTCAAATTGTTCTTCAAATTACTTGGCTAATTATGAGTGTGTATTGAGTACACAAAAAAGGTATACATCCCAGGGGGTGAATGAAAAAGTGATATATGAAAGGATAACAACTTCACAGGTTATACAAATTACCTAATTGTAAGGTATATTCAACACAGCAAGCAAGTAAGAGAATGCTCTACAAAAGCTTACAAGCAATGATGAGCGTGGGTTATGACTTCTATGCCACAATCTACATACAATGGGGAATAAACGATACCCACATAATCGATAGCAAAAAGTCATGAGCACAATGAACTTACCCTTCAGCCATAATGATTATAAGGAGAGCACATTCATATCACTTTGTTTCTAGGACAATATCCTTGACATCTAGCTCTACTAAGCTTTCTTTCCCAAATAGTGTAAATCCCACTGTTGCCTGCAAGAAAACATGTTTTCATTTCAAAAAGTGATTCTAATTAGATAATTACATATGTATCCACAATCATTTCCGGAAAGGACCTTTTAAATTATTTAAGGCTTTCCAAATCTTTTCAAATAGCATTCAAGAACACTAGCCTGTGTAGTACTGAGTAACTTTACTTGTTCAACCATATGAATGTCATACCTTTCCAGTTTTCCGGTTCAGTTTCTCAAGGCTGCCCAAAAATTCTGCAAAAGTCCCAGATACAACTCGAACCATCGAACCTGGGACTAGTTTAGAACTCTTTGCTCTATTTGCTACAGTATCATATCGCTTTCTAGACTGTCGTTTTGGCTTAGAATCCAAAATGGATGTTGTAACACCATTGGAATCTAAATTATATTCTACATTCAGCTTATCAGCTGTGAGGGTTTTTTCTCCTTCCTGTTCTTCTTGAAATGCTTGATCAGCTTTTTCTTGCTCTTCTTTGGCCTGTTTGAAGATAGCCTCCATGTCATCATCAGACACTGGCCTAGGTTTATTTATTTGTCTTTTTCTGCAAACCATGTAGGTAGACTTAGCTATACTAACTGAAAACTGAAAAGCACAGGATATTCAATCAAATGCTAAGCTTTTGTATCCCTAAGTTTCTTTGATCAGGTCTTACTGCACTGTCTAATTTGAACCAAAAGGATTATATTTAGACTATCTTTTTAAAGTTTCTTCAGAAATCCTATATGGTTGTGTAAACTAAAATATAAGTTGATAATAAGATGTTGCCATCTTCATTCTACGCAATCATACATAACAATTTAACTCGCGATTCAAACATACAGTTCTAGCAAATTTAGCAATTTTCAACAAGGACAACAAGTAACACTCACGTATTTCCGACCTTGGAACCAACAAAACCTCCAACTCCATCGCACTCTCTTATGAAGTCATGAATCTCTTTGTTCAATACACATTTTAAGAAAACACAACCTGGAAATAAGGGCTTCGGTTTAATTGATATCGAACCGTTTTTTAATCTCTTCTTCTCCTGAACAGCTGGAGTATACATCTGAAGACAAAAGAAACTAATCAATGCAAGTATACTATATAAGTATCAATTTCTTATCCAAAACTAGTCTTCTATCTTAAAACAATAACACCTTAAATATCTTTGTACGTATAAGGAAGTTAAACGGGGAGCGTGCTTCTAAAATTGGCTCCCAAGGCTCTGCAAAAGGGTAACAATGGCTAGACCAAGTCCAAGCTTATATTGTTGTGTCATGGCCCGTTAGGAACATTTAGCACAAACAAACATTTGAGATGAATCATTAATATTGTTCTCTCAATTTCTATTCAGTTAAATCCTCAAGTGAATCCCAATATAAACTTAAAGTGCTACGCATAACCAAAACAATGCATCGTATATTTCAACAGTCGAAAAACAAAAGAAGCAACAAACAAACTACAATTTGTTTACCTTAAATTCGATGTCGGGGAAGTTCCTAGCGAGTGACCGAGCCACGACTTCCGCTGTCTCGAGACCTCTAATCCGGGCGACTCGAACCACCCACCATTGAGGACCCAAGTGAGCCAAGTTGTCAAGATTGAGTTCCTCGGTCCAAGAAGTGTATCTCTTCTTGGGTTTTTTTATGAGTCTCTCCTCAACTTCTTCTCTCCAACTATACCCTGCTTTGCTCTCTCTTCTTTCGTTCCTCAGTTGCCTTCTCTCCCTCGCTGATAACTGCTGCTGACGCTGTTGGGTGTCAGTCGAATCAATAGAGGCAGAAATTGGCGGGAGTTGAGGGGCGTGTTTGGTTGATGGAATTCTGTGAGAAAGTGAGTGGAAAGACAGTGGAGAAAGATAGCAAGGACTCCATAGAAGAAGCCCCTGCTTCATTTTTTTTCTCCCTTTTGATTATTTCTTCGAGCTCCGGAGATAGAGCGGACGTTGGTGTTCCTTCGATAGCGTTGAGAGCAGATTAACGATCGATGCGTTCGTTGTTATGGCCTTCGTAATGGGCCGGCATGGCCCAATTGCTTTTTCCCTTTTTATATTTATTTATTTGAAATTCTCTATTTTTCAAAATAATAATATTAAGAAAATGAAAATGATTATCTTATTGTAGACATTCAATACCAATACATTATATATAGTAATTGAATATTAGTAACCATATTGAAGGATTAATGAAAATTTACCAATAATTTTTTTTAATTACATTATTACTTTGATATGATGAAAAACAAAATATTCTCAAATATGAATTAAATTACATATTATTTTATCATAAAATCATTAAAAGTAATGAAGTAATCTTGCACTATGATTTTTTTCTTCTCATAATCTCCTCTTAATTTTTTTCTTGAAAAATAATTTATGATTCAAAAAATTAGACATGTTGTAACGACCAAAGTCCAAATACTAGCTCAGCAGCTTTTCGAATCTAAACCACATGGCATTTAAAAGCTTAAGTTCAAGTTGCTAGTAGTGATGAACTTTTATTGTTATATAAGTTTTAATAATCACATTTTACATCAGATGTAGGATGTTAGGTATCACAATCTCACCCACTCAAATCCTTGATGTCCTCGTCAATACCACACATTACATCCACAATTCAAGTCCAATCATTGGCCCAACAGCCTTTCGAACCTAAATTATATAGAGCTCAAAAACTTAAATTCAAGTTGCTGGTTGTAGTGGACTTAAATTGTTATATAAGCCTTAACAATCACATTCACATCAAAAATATTAGGTATCAAACACATATTACTTTAATCACGTATAAAAATATTTACATAAATGTAAATACGCTTTTTAAAGATATTTGTATACCTAATATAAGTATATATAAACATTTACTTATTATTTTACAATAAAATAATAAATAAATGAGGTTATTAACTATAAGGTGATGTGGAAATAACTTGCCACATCTCAACCAATAATCTCCTTCAAAACAAATTTTTATATATAGTATAGATACGACATATAGATTAACTACAATATGAATTAAATAACAATGAGCAAGGTTATTAACTATTAAGAGATGAGTAAATCACTTGTCACATGTCAATCTATAATCTCCTTTGACTAGAAGGAGGTGAGTAAATGGCTTGATCGTAACATGTCAATCGACAATCTTCCATTGAAACAAATTTTATATATAGTATAAATATAAATTAAGTATAATAAGTGAGATTTTTAACTATTAATAAACGAGAAAATGATTCGTTACGTGTCAACTGATAATCTCCATTTGAAACAATTTTTATATATGGTATAGATATAAATTAAGTGTAAATGAACAAGATTATTAACTATTAAAAGAAGAGAAAATAACTCGTTACATATCAATCGATAATCTCTCTTCAAAACAATTTTATACATAATATAAAAATGAGATACGAATTAAACAAAATATGAATTAAATAATAAATGAGTGAAGTTATAAATTATTAGAGAACAAGTAAATAACTCGTCACATGTCGCACGATAATCTTCTTTTAAAACAATTTTTATAATAGTATAAATATGAATTAAGTATAATATGAAATTTAACGTAATTACATAAAAAAAGCACTAGATTACTCATCTTGATTAAAAATAAATAGAATTGGAAAGAAAATTCCAATGATTTGTAATTACATATATATATTTTTTATATTTTAACCACGCTGTTCGGGCAGTAATTTTGCTCCTTCGAATCGCAGTAAAAAAATTGGTTGTTACGTTTTACCGCTAGTGAAATGCCATTTTCCCGGGAAACTGAAATCTGAAACCGCTCCAGGTCAATAAAAGAGAAAAATATTTTCCACCAATATTTTCAAATTCTCCCGCGTTTTCGTTTCCCGTCAAAACCCCCCACTTTCCTTCAGACATGGCGCCATCTCCCGCTTTCCCTCCCTTCACCCAAATCTCTCTTTTATCCAATCTCAGATCCCCTCACCGCTCTTGTCTACTTCTCTTCTTCGTCTCTGTTGCTTTTTCATTTCTCGCAAGACAATGGGGAAGCAAGGCAGATCCAAGGCGAAGCCCGAGAATCTCGGCAAAGGGAAAGTCACTCCAGTCCAAGTCGCATTCATCGTGGACCGTTACCTTTCCGATAATAACTACCCCGGAACCCGTTCCGTTTTCAGGAACGAAGCTTCTGCTCTCATCTCCAAGTCCCCCGTTCGAGAGGCGCCGAAGAGTTTGTTGAGTTTAGGGGCGATGCTAGACGAGTACATTTGTTTGAAAGAGCAGAAAGTGATGTTGGAGCAGGAAAAGGCTCGTTTGGAGCAAGAAAAATGCAGGGTTCAGACCCTTTTGCAGGGAATGCAAAGTGTAATGAACGCTTACAATGCAAGTGCGACCGCATCCGTGCCTGTGATCCCTCATGCTACTGCAACAAAATCGGTAGCAGTGGTTCCTCAATCAGATCCATGCGCCGGATCTCCTTCAGGTAACAAATCTTGAGCTCTGGGTGGTTAATAAAATTGGTCAGTTTTTATTTGAGGTAGATGTTACTACCTTTACATTAGGTTTTGAGGTACAATTGGAGATTGAAATGAAGATGGAGCTAGGTTTCATTTAAGTTTGCTACTCCAGGTTCTCAATTTATCAAAGTTTTTAGATGTATGTAGAATTAGTATGATACTAGTATGTTCTGAATGTTTTGTTTAGCTGGGCTAAATGGATTTTTTGGTGGTTAATGGCAATATGTTTTTGGTAAGGTTTTTAAGCGCAAATTGGTATCATTAGGCTTTAGAGTAGTATTGGGAGATGTCTGATTTGTTGTATTTCTATTTGACGGTAAGTTCATGATCATAAATTTAAACCATGGTATCTGATCAAAGGGTTTTTGTAATATTTTATGACTCATCGTTAAGATTGATATGCATACTTGATGTGTCTTCTTTACAAAGCAATTCTTGTATTATTTTTCTTGGTGCTCTAGCTTTAGGCCCTCCTGTGTATGGGACACCAACTGTTATTCCAGTATCTGGTCCTTCTAATTCCAGAATGGAGCATGATAACTACTCTTCGCCAGTTACAAGTCAGCCAATAACAAGAAAGAAAAGGAGCTCGGAGGCTGTCACAGAAGCCCCAGCAGCAGAAAAGAAAACTCGTAGTAAATTAACTTCTAGGAAGTTGACAACCCAAGGTAGATTTTCTTCGTTCTTATGCACATCATTTCATGCCTTGGTACAGCCGTAACATCCATGATATGTTGGGTGCAGGAACAGAAAAGCTTCCAGAATCTGAGAATGTAATGAATAGTCAAGTAGCTGCTCAGCTAATTCCTGCAAATCAATCATCACCACCCAATAGCACATCCAATACTTCGACAATGCATGTATCTAGAGTTGCAAAGTGTTTGTTCAATCGGCCACATCTGTCCCCTCCAACCAATTCATCAGGTCCTAAGACACCCCCACAAGCAGTTTCCCCTCAGAGTGATAAATCAATGACTCCACTGGGTGTATCTTCTACTGCTAATGGCAGCCACAACAATACTCCTCAAGAGATCACTCCTACCAACTGCACTATAATTTCAACCGAGAGAGTTACTGTTAGTCCCTTAAAACAAATGACATGTTACACCATTGAGAGGAACCGTTGCATTTCTTCTTGTTCACCAGTTAGGACAAGCTTGAAGAGGCTTGGCAAGAGGGATCATGTAAAAGGCCGGCTGGATTTTGATGGTTCTGATGCAGCAGTGAATGTGGACAAACCAGTAACCAATGAGACTTCAACATCTGAGTCTGAAATAGATGCAGATATCTTTGACCTGGATTTGCCTAGTTTAGATGCTTTTGGAGCCAATTTCTCCTTCTCTGAACTGTTAGTGGATCTTGATCTTGAATGTGAAGGAATTGGCTATCCTTGCCAACCAACATTGGGTCCTTCTGCAGATGCTCTTTCAGGGTATTGGTGCTACTTCATTCTTATTGCATATTCTATTGACCATAATTTATCCACTTGTTTCTTTACTACTTTCAGTTTAGTTATTATTATGTGACGTTTTATTCTGTCATTCTGTGCATTCTGTACAGGTCATCTCATGAATCGGGGGATGGCAACCTGGGGGCCCCTCAAGTCATGTCAGAGTTTTCATCTACTATCACAAAAGTGTTTTCAGAGAAAGACATGAATGCACAAGGTAATAAAGCTTATTGCTGCATAATCTGAATGCATCCAAATCGCAATATATGTGTATACTTAAATGTGCGTATGCTATGGTTGCAGGTCCCGACAGCGTGACTTCAGTGAAGTCTATAACAAAATGCGTAAAAATATTAAGCCCTGGTAATACTCCACATACTTCCACCGCCATCATTTTGAGATTTATTATATGGCTTTGCTCAGGTTTCTCTTTTTTTTTTTTTTTGAAATTGCAGCAAAAGGTCGAAGGAGTTCTTCAGAGCAACAAAATTGTTCTTCTAAGAACTGACTGGTTTTATCATCAAGATGACCCTTTGGCTGACATGTCCCAGTGCAGCACTCACTGGAAGCAAAGTTTAACAACACAATATTGTTTTAATTAACAATTTCTAAAACCTTTTTGGGGTTTTAACATGGCACAAAACTAATTTCTTTGTAAGGGTCAAGTTATGTTTGAGATGATCCACCATTAATGTGCCCTTGCTCTACATAAGAAATGGTTAACTGAATTCAGTGTTTTCTAAATTAATCATCTAGGCTGCCTGTGGAGGCTGCTGTTAGCAGTTTGATTGTGTAACATCATAATTCTTTAATTGAAGATTATTTTCTCTTGCATATCATCATTTTATGCTTGGAAAAATGCTCATAACAAGGAACAGAGTTGGAAAGTTATACATCAGGACACAAGCCAAGTACTTCTGTAATTTCTCAACTTCTGGGCTTCCAATGAAAACAGGTGAACGCTGGTGTACCTTGTTGGAAAAACTCAAGAAAACTAGAGAAAGAAACTGAATAAAGAAGAGAAAACAAGTGGAAAACTAATTCACATGTTTTATTTTCAGCTCTATTAGAGCTTTTATACTAGATTACAATTAACAAAATTGAACTTAAAAGGATCAGTTTTTGTAAAGAAACTTGAAATAGATTTTTATCAAGATTCACAACTACTAACTACATCAAATTTTAGAAGTAGTAAAGTAGTATTGATAAAATGATATGAGAATTTGAGTTTTAGCTAATACATTTAAACGACTCATGAACAATTGTTTCATTAACATTGATAACATCAAAACAACACAAACATTTACGTTTTACTACTAACCAATACAGTTACAATTTAACAAAGTTTTTAACACTTCTGTTAGCCTAGGTTTCAAGCATTTTTCAATATGGACCTGTTGAAGAAATTCAGTATGTACTCATGCAAAGTTGTAGATCTGACATTAAATACTGGAAACAAGTTAAACAAGGAGGATGACTCAGGGAAAGCTGATGGAATGTTGTATAAAAGCATGGTAAGCTCTCTGTTGTACCTGTCAACTACTAGACTTGATCTTATGTTTGCTACAAATCTGCTTTCCAGGTTCATGCAAAATCCATCTGTTTGTCACTTTACTGTTGCTAAAAGTGTTCTCAGGTACATTAAAGGTATTGTAGAATTTGGCTTACACTACATGAAGGATGAAAGAGTGAGTTAATAGGCTATAGTGACAATGATTGGGCAGGGTCTATTGATGACTCAAAAAGCACTAATGGGTTTTGGTTCTCTTTTGGCAATGCTTTGTTCTGTTGGAATACCAAGAAACAAGATATTGTGGCTCAATCTTTCACTAAAGCTGCATATAAAGCCACAACAGCAGTTGTTAATCAAGTTATATGGTTGAGGAAATTGTTAATTGACTTAGGGTTCAAGCAAGAAAAAGCAACTCAGATTAATGTAGATAATCAATCTGCCATAGCTATTGCAAGAAATCCAGTACAACATGGCAAGACAAAACACATAAGGGTCAAATATCATGCCTTTAGAGAATCTGTCAAAGAAGGTGAAATTCAATTGGCTAACTGCCCTATTGATATGCAGCTTGCATACATCTTTACAAAAGGCTTGACAATAGATAAATTCGAGCTTATGAGAAGGAGGTTAGGAGTTCAGCAGGTGTTCAAGCAAGGGGATATGTTGAAAAATGCTTGAAACCTGGGCTGACAGAAGTGTTAAAGACTTTGTTAAATTGTAACTGTGTTGGTTGGTAGTAAAACGTAAATGTTTGTGTCGTTTTGATGTTGTCAGTGTTAATAAAACGATTGTTCATGAGTCGTTTAAGTGTATTAGCTGAAACTCAAGTTCTCAAGTCGTTTTATCAATACTGCTTCACTGCTTCAAGAATCCAATGTAGTTGGTAGTTGTGAATCTTGGTAAAAATCTGTTTCAAGTTTCTTTACAAAAATCGATCCTTTTGGGTTTAGTTTTGTTAATTGTAATCTAGTATAAAAGCTCTAACAGAGCTGAAAATAAAGCATGTGAGTTAATTTTTCACTTGTTTTCTCTTCTTTATTCAGGTCTTCTCCTAACAACCTTAGTTGGTTTACAATTTTCATAACCTTGTCAGTATACTCTTTAACACTCTCATCATCTTTCATTTTTAACACCTCAAATTCTCTCAACAAATTCAATATCTGAATTTGCCTAGTTTGTTCACTACCCTGAAATTCTTTCCTAAATTTATCCCAAACTTTCTTAAGACTATCAAAAGTCATTATTCTTGTAAAGATTGAATCAGAAACAGCAGAGTGAAAACAAAAAAGTATTTTGTACCTCTTTGCTATATCTTTACTATGCTGCTTAATTTGAGCCAAGGTTGGATTTGCATGTCTTTGAACCGGTGGATCTCTCCCAATTTCAATTACTTTCCACAAATCAAACGCTCCGAGAAATGCTTTCATCTTGACTGCCCAAATTGGGTAATTTTCTCCAGAGAAGATCGGTGGTGCCGATGCATTGTAACTGGATGAAGCCATGACTCAATCAATACAAACAAGAACAATGACCAATAGAAGAAAAAACAGAGTCTTGAGGTCCCTTAAGAACTAAAATGTTCTGATACTAATTTTGTTGGAAAAACTCAAGAAAACCAAAGAAAGAAACTAAATAAAGAAGAGAAAACAAGTGAAAAACTAACTCATGCTCTATTTCCAGTTCTGTTAGGGCTTTTATACTAGATTACAATTAACAAAACTGAACCCAGAAAGATCGGTCATTGTAAAGAAACTTGAAACAGATTTTTACCAAGATTCACAACTACCAACTACATCAGATTCTAGAAGCAGTAAAGCAGTATTGATAAAACGATATGAGAACTTGAGTTTCAGCTAATACACTTAAACGGCTCATGAACAATTGTTTCATTAACACTGATAACATCAAAACGACACAAACATCTGTTTTCAAGCATTTTTTAACATAACTGACAATATAACATGGTGAAACCATTAATGGTTTTTGTTTGTTTGTCTAGAGCAGGGAAATATTTCTGTTAATATTGAACCTATATCCCCTTGGTTAAGCTATTACCTGCTTGGGTTTGATGTCAAGAATTCTTTGAACACCATCTGTTGCAACGCCACCGGCTTGTTCTACTATAAAGCTCATCGGTGCACACTCATACAGTAGCCTTAGATTTCCATTTTTGCTGTTCTTGTTCTTAGGGTTGCCGTAGATACCTCCACGGAGAAGCATTCGATGGATTTCACCAACAAGGCAGCCTATATAGCGACCAGAATATGGTTTGCCATCTGTTCCTGGTTGCCTAAGGTGGTCGAGATATTGCTTCAGTTTTTCATCCCAGAGGTCATAATTCCCTTCATTGAAAGAATAAATTTTGCCCGACTCTGGTATTTTGATATTCTCATGTGTCAACACAAATTCTCCATAAGCGGGATCTAGGGTGACTGCAAACACCCCCTTCCTTATGGAGAAGGTGAAAACCACAGAGCTTGACTATAGACAATAGCCAGCAGCCAACAAATTGCTTCCTGGCTGGCAAACGTTGATGATGCACTTCTCTCTTGCTTGATCAAGCTGTGTGCTGCAAGAGAGTTGAAAAGTGTTCAGGTAGAGCAGGAAAAACAGGTGGATACTGTAAAATAACATGATGCATCTCTTTCTCAATTTCAGGGGACTAAGGGTAGCTGTAACAGTTGCTTATTCTGCCAAATTGGAGCCTGGTTCAGAACTGTCTTAAGTCATTTTGCAGCTAGAAGATAAGAATTTGGGAGACCAAAAAAGGCATTTGGAACTGAGCTTTTCTGAGTATATTTCATGTTCTTGGGTTGAATTAGACATTGCAGATGAAAGGATTACCGTAGATGAGTCGTCGAGATCGATAAGGCATTGCTCGTCAGGGCCATAAATGCCAAAGATGGATGCAGTAGTCAATGCAGTGTCAATGTTGGCGGATCCATACATAGGATCAAAGACAACAATGTAGTTTCCAGAATAAGTTTCTTCAACTGCAACAGGTACATCTTCTTCTTCTGATGCAATAATCCCTGTTCGCCCACTTGATCTTAGGCAGTTGCAGAACAGCTACATGTACGACATACCCTAGAATTATTGATTAAACAGCAAATGTCATGGTATTTGAGACAAAAAGTAATGATAAAACTTAAATCTAACCTCATTGGATATAACGTCCAGCTTCTTCTGATCCTCACCTTGGATGTTGATAGTAGCCTGACCGCCGGTGAGATTGATAATGCTTGATCTATGGAGCAGTGAAGCTATCTGTTTACAAGCCAGGGAGATGCTTGAGAGAACAACCGTGAGCTCAGCGTCAATATTGCCTGCTTATTCTTGCTTCAAGAGCCAAGATTTTAGATTCTCAATCCCAAACTGGCTCTTCCTTACCTTCTTGTTTTGGACTTGAGTTTCTGATGCTGCAGGCAGCGGGAGTTCCACCGCTTTACATTGAACGCCGGTGGAAATTCTGTGGACAAAAGTCTGTACGTGATTGGCATGATGCAGATTGAGACAAAGAAGAGTAGAGATGGAGCCATGGGACTGTGAGAAGAGAAATTTCCAAGACGATGTTGAAATTTCTTGAACCATCTTTCTTTCTTGTTTTCTTGTGGTTTTCCTTGCTCCTTTTTCTTGCAAGGTCTTTGCTTATCTTCCTGTTACTGTCCAATGTTTGGTCGTGATTAACCTGAGGCCAACCTATATGGAAGGTGCCAGCTACCATACAGCCTGCCAGGACCCACTTAAGTCAAGTTTCCTAATTTTTGTTTTTTGTGGTCATCCAGGTTTGGGTTACTACAAACCATTATGTATTTCATGAGTAAAAATTGTCTGTCCTGATAGAGAGAGATATCAGGATAAAATAGATTCGAATTAAAGTGAGTTTTTTTTTTTTAATGAGTGAAAGCAAAAATATATTGTATAACTGGATTAGATATAATGTCTTAAATCTCAATAAAAAGAGTTTTGAGTTTAAGCTTTGTTTTTGCACCAAACAAATATGTTTTAGGGTTAAAAATGTGACCCGGGATATTAATACTTGACTTGGACTCGTGAGCAGGGTCATATCATATTAGCCCTTTAGAAAAGGTAAGGAGACAACATGAAATTGGCACAGAAGATTTCTCATCGTATTTCATTTCTTTGTTTAATTACAAATTGATAATACATATTTACTTCTTAGGGCAGTAAAGGGTCCACATGAAGGGCAATTGAGAAAAGGTGCCATTACTTTTTCTTGAACAGAGTAGGTTCCCAGATGGGATAGACAAATGACTTCTTGATTAAAGGAATTAACCATCCTAAACAAGTGAAAAACACAAACAAGTTTTTAGTAAAAGTTCTGCTCCGATGAATGATTGCTTAAAATGCAAAAGATAGTTACTTAGTTTCAGTGACTTTGCTGCTATCAACAACAGGAATTCCACAGAATTTACAGAATAGGGAAGACTTTATCTTCATTTTCAGTTTCAATGTAATGTATTTTTCCTTGTATCCATAAACAAAAATACCCTCTTTGCTTTTGCATCTTAATCAAGCCAAATACTTCTCCAGTTTCTCTACCTCTTCTGTGCTTCCAATATAAAGTGGTACACGTTGGTGTATCTGTTAGAAGAACACAAACACAGCACACTGATCATTATAATTACCCCACAAGAGAAAGAAATCACAAGACTGGACAGTATGGTTTAATGTTTCTTACCTCAACAGGTTGAATATCAAGGATTCTTTGATGTCCATCAGATCCTTTCCCACCAGCTTGTTCCACAATGAAACTCATTGGTGCACACTCATACAAGAGCCTCAGCTTGCCATTTTTGCTCTTTTTGTCTCTGGGGTAACCATAGATTCCACCATAGAGCAGTGTCCGGTGGAAGTCACCAACCAGGCTTCCGATGTATCTAGCAGAATAAGGCTTGCCACTAGGACCAGGGTCTTTGAGGTCGTCGATGTACTTCTTCAACTTGTCATCCCACAGCTGGTAATTGCCTTCATTGAATGCATAAATTTTTCCAGCTTTTGGGATCTGAATATTCTCTTGAGTTAACACGAATTCACCATACATGGGATCCAAGGTGAATGCAAACACCCCGTTGCCTAAGGTGAGCACAAAGATTATAGAGCTTGAGTACATGCAGTAGCCAGCAGCTAGTAGATTACTCCCTGGTTGGCACACGTTCACAACACATCTTTGTTCAGTCGTATCAAGCTGCAGGTTCCATACATGAAACAATTAGGATATTTTTGCATTTAAGTTTGGAAATTCAATGAAGTAGATATGGACTTACGGTGGAATCATCACTGATATCAGCCAGGCACTCATCGTTGGGGCTGTATATTCCAAAAATGGAACCTGTGGAAACAGCAGCATCAATGTTGGATGATCCATCAAGTGGGTCAAATACCACAATATAGTTTCCAGAGAAACTCTCTTCTACTGCCACTGGCACATCCTCTTCCTCTGATGCTATAATCCCTGTTCTTCCACTTGATCTTAAGCAGTTGGAGAATACCTGTAAATGCATAAGAATCAGTTTCTGTGATGCCTGGTAGCATAAGCATTCTTATTTTCAAATAAGTGTTGCCTATTTTATCCAAGCTTTCTAAGCAAAAGTAGTACCAATTTCAAGAATTCTTCACATAAAAAATTCTGAAAGCCATTGAACTATTCAAGGAATGACAAAATTGTAATGTTTTAATTTCGTTTTAGAGCAAGGGCGCCATCATTCAATTATAAGTTTGAGAATGTCCATGTTGTTTGATTGCAGAACATAACTCATACAAAACTGAACTCATGGTTGATAACAAGACCTCATTTGAAACGACGTCAAGCTTCTTCTGGTCCTCTCCTTGCACGTTGACAGCGCCCTGGACACCAGTCAAGTTGGAAATGCTAGCCCTTTGCACCAAAGAAGCAATCTGCTTACATGCCATTGAAATGCTGGACATCACAATAGTGAGCTCTGCATCAATAACACCCGCTTGTTCCTGCATCAACAGCCAGCTGGTTAGTGCCTGAATTTCAAACCCATTTTTCTTCGTTACTGCATCTGATGCTGTCTCCACGGCCATGCACCTAACCCCACCAGCAACATGCCTTCTCTTGATAGTGTTGCTGGGGCATGACACAAGGGTTTTGGAATCAAAGACGCATAGCTGTATAGGAGAAAGACGAGACAAAGAACGAGAGCTTGATAGCAGGAGTTGAGATGAAGCTGTTGCTGCAGCTGCTGCAACCATTATCTTAATGTTTTTTTTATTCGTGTTTCTGCTTTCTTGTTCTTTCTTTTCTTCTCTGTTTCTTCTTCTGGTTGATATTTTTATTCTCTTTCCTTCTTACAGCAGCCGAGCAGTGTCTACTGGGATTGTGTTGTGGACGTTGAAGGTGAGATTGTGAGGTTGCCAAACGACTTCTGTTGATTTGGGACCCACTTATCCTCCTCTGCAGCATCCATTTTGTGATCATGGTTGGTTTGAAGAGTCCAATGCGACCGAGCCTGGGGTGTTTACAATTTACAAGTGGCACTCCAATTTGATGGAATATGGGCTGCATATGCTCTGGAATTCTACATCCTGGAAGTCCAACTATTGCAATTCAGTCCAAAACCCTGTTGGGCTAGATGTGGTTAACCCAAAACGAATGTTTTGGGTTTTTTTAAGGTCATTTTGCTGGGATTAATTGATGCAGCTTGTCACGTTACGAATGTTTAACATTACGAGGAAGTATGTAGAACATTAACCATGCAGACAAGAAGTACAACTCCATCTCCGGCATTTACTGATGTCTGGCAAGTTCTTCGTTAAAACATACGATAATGTCTACCAATGATTAGTGTTCTTAGGAATTGGAGTTCTCGAGCCTAAAGACATCCGTGGAGACCAAGACAAATAAACATGATTAGTATATTACTACCATTGATAATCAATGCCATCAGTCAAAGATAAAAAAAGGGTATTTAATTAAAAAAAATAATGAAGATAATTTGAGATGACGTTTGCAAATGCAACATTATTCATAGAATTTCCATTACAGCTTCCAAGATCTGTTCGACTCTTCGTATTTACGTAACAGAGACTCCAAAACTGAGGAACAAATATGAAAACTCTATGCCTTTCAACACATGGCAGCTGCCTCTACACTTCCCAGGAAGACTAATGCTTGTGAACAACTTTCCTTTCACTTTCACGTTTACTGTTTTGTTAACGGAAATTGTGCCGAAATTTGGCAGAAAAGTCAATAAAAAATTATTGGGAACATTCTCATTTGCCTATATTTTCCTCCATTTTCCTTCTTGGTTGGCAGACTTTTCAAGAAAGAGAATATTTATTACTAATCTTAGGCTTTGAGCCAATGGGGATGAGCTGACTAGCTTGCCAATTAGTTATTCAAAGTTGAAAAAAAGATCTAGAACCCATTAAGGGGGTTGGAACTAGAAAATTCCAGGGGTTGGAGCATGGAAGCTTAAGCCTGCAGACAACCAAACACGACTTTAACTAGGTATCAAACAAGGAGAGCACGTAAATCGACTCTAAAACTAAACGAAAAAAGAACAAAATTTAGCATGACTGGTAAACAGCCAAACGCGTCTTTAACTATAAAGGTCAATTCTTAGCTTTGTAGCCAAGTGCCCGAAAGGAAGCCGGTGTTTGCCCTATATATAGAAACTCTAGATGCCATTTTGGTTTATATAGTTTCACATTTCTTCCTTCTATATATACCAAACCTCCTCGTATCACTCTCCCTCACGAAACAAGACAACCCCCGGCCTGTTTTGTCAATCTCCATCTCGTTCAAAGAAACCTAGAAACTAGTTTGATCATCAATCGTTAACATGGCTTCTTTCAAATTCCCCGTCTTTCTCTTCATTTCCTCTCTTTTCCTCCATGCTTCTCTAGGTACGTCAATGTCAAAATGAAACAAAACAACTTCTATATTTTCATATCAATATTCGTGTTTGTTCACGTTATGTCTGTAACTTTGTTTTGTTTTCCTTTTGTGGCAGCTGAGATTATTTGCGAAGATTTGCCAAAGGATGTGTGTGCGTTTTCCATAGCATCGTCCGGGAAGAGATGCCTGTTGGAAACGGCGGCGGTGAAAGATGGGAACGTAGAGTACCAATGCAGGACGTCGGAGGTGGTCGTGGAGAGAATGGCTGAGTATATCGAGAGCGATGAGTGCGTGCGTGCTTGTGGGGTTGATAGAAACTCCATCGGCATTTCCTCCGATTCCCTTCTCGAGCCACAACTCACCGCCAAGCTCTGCGCTCCCGCTTGCTACCAAAAGTGCCCCAACATTGTTGACCTTTACTTCAATTTGGCAGCCGGTGAAGGTAAGAATCAACACCCTTTTTCATGGTTAGCAAAACAAGAGGGTTAGGAGGGAGGTTCCATTTACAAAATATGGTAGCCTGTCAAGTTAACGTATGTTAGTATTGAAAAGACTGCCCGGCATGATTTCAAGGGAAAACAGAGGAGGATTTTTATTGAATTACAAATCCCAGAACTTTTGTTTCTTGAAGATATGAAATCTCCTCTGTTTCTTTGTTTAATCTTTACGTTTTCCACAACCCAATATCCCTGATTAAAGGCTTTAACAATCTCCCCTTTTCATGCATGTTTTTTCTACTTTTTCACGATTCCTTTTTGCTTCCACACGTGATAACTGTCATGATACTTTGCTTCCGGCATCGTACCTTGTGATTCAATCAAAGCATTGTTTGATACCCTGTTTTGGAATAAAGTTAAAATGACGTATAATTCTCCCTCCTGCAGGAGTATTTTTGCCTGATCTTTGCCACGCTCAGCGCACCAACCCTCGGCGTACCATGTTCGAGCTTTTGAGCTCTGGCGCTGCTCCTGGCCCTGTTTCCAGTGAACCAGGATCATTGGTCGGTGAAGCCCCTGCCCCTGCTCCCCTGTGATCAATTTAGCTGCTCTGTTTTCAATGGTTTCTTCAGAATTACATTGCTTCGAGATGTAAATGTGATTGAGGAGAATAATCTAAGAGAATTTTAGAGAGAAGAGGAGGGAATTCGGGTTTTGTTTATGTGAGTGGAGTTTGGTGAGTGTGAGTGCTATGGTGTTGCCTTTTTCCTGTTCTTCTCCTCAAAACAAACATATGTGTTCCCATTCATTATAAATTAATACTATTCTCTCTCAATAAATGATAACTCTTTCTATTACAAATTTATTGATTACTTTGCTTATGATGAGGGGATCTTGCTTCTTAAGTCTATGCTTTTTGATTTCATATTTAAATTATTTATTAAGTCATATATAGATAGATTATCACATTTAAATTATTTAATGAAATTTTGTCATGTCATGATAAGATGGAGTGATAGTAGCAATAAGATGAAAAGTCAAAGAGAATTACTCAAAAATAATAAACAATGGTAGCCATTCTCTATCATTACAGCCCATTATTATTGGTGTTGATATAGACCACCAATTTTTTCCATATTAATAGAGGTATTAGTGGAAGAAATGTGGGCTAAATATTGGGAATTTACCATCATGGGTATTTTCCTTTTTCCTTTCTAGGTACTTTTTTTCTCCCTCTGCAATGCCATTTAGGCATTTACTTTCGAATTTTCACTAATTCTTGAGCTAGGTGGGTTAAGATTTGGACCTGAATTCAATAAATGGGTCTCAAAAGGTTGTCTCTTCTACTAAGCCCAACAAGAGTTGAAAGAAATGGCCAGCCTCTAAAGTAAAGATCCTTTTCTCCATTTATACCATCAATCGTGACCCAATTTCACAAAGGACCAACCTTATTATAAAACCCAACCAATGAATAAGATTATTATTATTGTGCTTAATTTGTAAAAAAACCCTTGAACTATATCACATGGACTAATATGACAATTGACGTGACATATGATGTTGTACAACATCAACGGTCAAATAATTACGTTATAAGTCATGTGAATAGAAAATATTAATTGATATTGGATTTAATAAATTTTAATTTTTTATTAGAATTAAGGGTTAAAGGGTTTGTGTTGTTTGTATAATTTGATATAGTTTATAGCCATGTGTTTAAGTAGAGGAAGGAGATCAAAATCAAGAAAAAAAAAATGATAGAAGACATTATTGTTGATAGACAAAGTAGATAGTTTGGCTGTCTCTAGCAAATTTTAAGGTTTTAACTTCTCAAAATAAAGAAAAAAAAATTACAGAGGACATCATTGTTGGTAGACAAAGGAGATAGCTTGGCTGTATCTAGCAAATTTTAAGGTTATTAATTTATTTGATTAGGGTTTATGGTTGATTCTTGAAGATAAAGAAAATTTCAAACTCCATGATTACCACTTACCAATAAAAAATATAACTTACAAAAGTAATTAAAATAAACAAAAATTCGTGATGTTGTTGTAAACGAATTATTCCTTTTGTTTCTTTTTAATTTTTCGTCTTTTTTTGACTTACAATACTAGAATTGTATAATGAAAGAACCAAAACATCGGGAGAAAAGAACAAGAAGAAAGATCCAATGGAAAGAGGAAAAGGAAATTAAAGAAACAAGCATGGGAATAATTTTGTACCATACCCATGGAGGTATTTGAGCTAAGTACAATTTGGTTTTGGCCAGAACAGGCTACTGTGTAATGAATATCCTTTATTGGATGTAGAATTCTGTTGGAATGGAACCATGGAAGCAGATCCAAATTCATTTACGAACACAAAACAATTGTGGGTCGGTATTAATTTTGAGAAACTTTCAGCCATGTTTTTTCTGCAACTGAAAACTTCTAGCATTTTGGTAGGTCCGCCGGAGGTGGGGGTAAAGTTGTCGCCGGAGTTGGCCCGTTTTCAACCACGAAAGCAGTGGCCAGGCCCCAACCCAAATGCACGTCCAAGTGACAGTGCATGACCCAGACACCTACATAGGATTAGATTGAAGAGATTTTAGAGTACAAATCAAGAAAAGATTGACTATCTAATTGAATTGGTAATAGGAAATGAACCTGGATTATTGGCTGTGAATCTGATGACAGCCCATCCTCCAACCGGAACGCCAATGGTGTTACGCATTTGTGGGTCGACGAGGTTGAACTTCTTCCTATCCGTGGCAGGGTTGTAGTTCCCGAATCCTTGCGCCAGTACGTGAAAGTTGAAGCCATGGATGTGCATGGGATGATTCTCCACTCCAAGGATAGCTGTATTCTGCAAAATCATCTCCACCGTTGAGTTGAACTTCAGCGTCGTCACCTTGGTTGCCTTTGGAGCAAAGAACAGCCCTGGGTTGTTGCCGACGCTGGTAGCGTTGGTGTAGTCAAATTGAATTGGGGGCTTGGCGGGGAAATCCGTGGTGTAAACCCCGCCCACGTTGGAAAACAGGGCTTGCAGTATAGACACGGTCGTGGGTAGCGCGAAGGATTGGTTGTTCATACTGGCAGAGGGCCTTACTCCATTTGGACCCACACATGTCGTGTTTGCTGGACAGGCTTCGAGCCCCAATCCGATCGTCACAAACATTTTGTGGTCCACCTTTCGTGGGACCTCGACCCAGTTAGGCCCACCCTTCAACCCTGTTAAATTACTGAAAAACTTGTGCGCCGTGGGGGTGTCATTGAACGCCGGAAGGTCCGGCATTACCGGCGTTGCGGACGACGGTGTACCATCATACGTGACGACTCCCCTCGTGGTGGTATCATCAAACGGTACACCATCTGCGCTAGCATATGGTGTAGCTGCCATGAAAAATGACCCAACACGCTGATCCGCGGCCAGCAAAACGTCCACCGTCTGGCCAGGGGCTATAACGACGACGTCCGTGACGTAGGGTTTGGTGTAGGCGGCATCGACAGCGACAACTCTCAGTTTGTGTTTGGCTATCTTGTAGAAGAGCTGGTTGTTGAGTGCCGCGTTGACGATGCGTAAGAGATAGGTCTTCCCTGTCTCCACCTGGAGCTTGTACATATCTGATAGAAAAATCATACCATAAAAAAATAATACCATCAGAACTTAGATGATTAGGCTAATCAAACACTGATTATGACTTACGGTTTTGAGAGCATGGATAGAGATCGCCCGGCCATCCATTAATGGTGTAAGCATCGGAAAGGTTAGGAGCACCCCCAGTAGCAACTGCCTGCTGCTCAACATCAATGACATTAGCATTCCACCACTCACCTACAATCACAAATATTATTTTAAGTTCCATTTATAAATTAATCACATTGTTCGTTAGGATGTGCCTTTAGCACAGTCATCACCTTCTGTCAAAGCAATGAATCAATTAATATTTGTGGAATCAATAAAATTAACGAGTGTTTCATGAGATAAGGATTGGTTGACTATACCTAACAAGATGGGAACTTCCCTGTGTGGCTTGGGAAATGGATACGAGCGGCCTGACCTGGGACGAACAACCAGTGCGCCATAGACAGTGGCTCGTAGCCACGAGACATGAGCATGCCACCAGAATGTTCCTTCTTGACCGGTGATTCTGAACTTGTATGTGTATTTGTTTCCAGGGCGTATGGGACATTGGGTGATCATGTTAGGCCCATCTGCCCAGCAGCTCAGTTTTTGAAACACTCCATGCCTGTTCAGAAATTCGTTTTTCAAGCAAAATACAATTAGCAACAGTAAAAAGTATATGAACAGTTATATGTTATGTGGGGATAGAGGCGTTGGATATGTCTCACATCTATCGATATTAACATATTGTATCCGTATGAATAATGAAGTGTTTAAAAAGTCTCGGACACAGCACATTAAGATAATATAAAAAATCCGTGGAACATTATCGAAAGAAACAATTAAAACAAAGGAGAATATATAGTTCGGAATATACACAGTGGTTAGAATTGAGCAAATCTATAGTACTATATGAGAGCTGTTGTTATCAAAAAGGAAAGTGAAAACCTCTTTGGAACTAACAAATCAAGAACTGACTTGGCTTGAATGAAGCATACTTTGGAGTCTTAAATTATCATAAAAAATATGGAGTATACAATCATTGCACACTAATACAAGTCAAGAATAACTACTCAAAAATTAATATGAACGAGTTGAAAGCTGATGATAGAAACATGGTAGGCGCGGAAGCTTTATCTTTTTATTTATTTTTTTTGTTTGAGCAAGGCGTGGAAGCTTTGGTTAAAATCAGTGCTAATAAATTTTTGTTCACATGATGATGATTGAGGACTAACCAGTGAACAGTCAAGTCGTAAGGTGACTTATTGAGGACATGAACAATCAGTGTGTCACCCTCTCGGACACGGATTGCAGGGCCAGGGAGGCTGCCATTGACTGCAGTAATCACCTGACGATTGCACAATCGAGTAACAGTCAAGTTTTGAACCTGCAAACGAAATCAAAAGATCAAAAGTGAGAAAACATTTCTAATTCATCCTGGTGTTAATGCAACGACGACAGGGTCTGTCCCTGCATGGATTTATACGTATTGAAGTTGCGATTAATGAATGATCACAAAGAACAGGTTGGAAATCTGGCAGAGATTAGTACATAGAATGTTTGTTCCACTACTGCAGCTGAGGCTGTTGAAGCAAATAAAAGAGCTACAGCCCATACCAGCAAGGAAACAGGGCGACCCATTTCGAAGAATGGGCGTACAGGGAAAGAAATATACAAGAGAATGGTTTGCAGCCTTGCAGGGAATGCAGTGCAACGAATATTGGAACCCCTTACATATATTTGAGGATCTGGGGTTGTTTCCTTTTTCCCCCCCGAATTTAAAACCCTTTGATTCTGTTTTTTCTGTGACGCAATCAACAGTGAAGGATAAAATTTAATGTACTAAATAAACAGGGGACTCAACATCATTCGATTGAATTGCTTAACAGCATAGGTAAAAGGGGTCGAAAACAATTTTCTACTGACAACTTTGAACAGGCAATGTATTCTGTAGCAGAGCCCTGGTCATCTGACAGGTTCATTTGACTGTCAAAACATACATAAACAAATACAGAACTTATATATTATACATTTTCGGTCCTCTAATGGCTTTCAGGATTTGGTATTTCTTTCCAGGTGACCTAATATCCTTACTGTTCAAACTAAAGGGTCCTTTCCTTTTTCTTCATATTTGTAATTTCATAGGGCTATGTTTAAGGTCTGAAAATGGTTACCTCTTGCTTGAATCAAGTCAACACTCAAGTTAAGAAAGGCCTTCCTCCTCTTCGGTTTTCCTTCAAAGAAAAGTTTGTAATTAACAAAATTTCATGCCAATAATTGGGCTGTTTCCGAATGGATCCATTCAACATATTAATTAATCAACACAACATATAATTCAAAGACATGGAGTATATGTCAAGATTTTGCCAATTTTATACGTTTCTTTCGTCATCTCGAATCTCACCACTTTGGGATTAGAAATCAAATACTGTTTTCAGGTTTTAAATAAATAATTTTCCCTGACTACCTTAATAAGTTTCTAAGGCATTAGTAAATTAATGTACATTCATGGCTTTAACTTAATCAATATATAAGAATTTTTAGAATTTGAGATATTAAAATAAAAAACCAAAATGTAGAAGGGAAGACCTTATGATAGCAGGATAGGCATAGACCTTCAATCATGAACATCCAATCAATGGGTTAGCTAAACAGAGTCTCTCAGAGTTAGAAATTTTAACTTATTTTGCAATTTTTTCTGCTTTGTCTATCTATCAATGTTTAATACTCTTAATTAACTTTATAAATATAATTCTTCCTGTCTTTTCACATGTACTTATGTGCCTAGAAAAAGCGCCAAAGATCTGAGTCCTTTTCGTTTGTTCCTTGTTAATTTATAATTAGATTCTAAATGTTTGCTTTTGGGATTGTTTCTATGTACCATATGACTGAGAATGGTTTCCAGAGAGATAGATTTTGTTCTGATCGAATATGGTTTCTTCTATTCTTCCATCCAACGTTTGTCCTGTTGCCTCAGAAAAGGAGTCTCGAAATTTGTACACCAAATGGTAAATTGGAAGCCTTTCTGGCAAATTGCAGTAATTGACTGAATCGTGAAACTTACCTCCATGGGAGAGCGGCTTCAGCTAACGTTGCTTACTTGGATGGAGAGGTCGTTGCCAAATGATTCTGTAGATGTTTTGCGTTTGGCACTTGGCATCAATATGTGCTTTCAAATAAGAAGTCCACGCGGCATCTTCATCCACATTCTGACATTCACACCCAACCACAAAAATCAACAAGTTGTCTCAAACCTTTTAATAAAATATTGTTTCGATGCAAGAATTTGTCCGGGTTTGTCAATGGAGAGAGAGCCTCTATGTCTAGCCCAATGCTTTTTTTTTTTCTGCATACAACTTGATTCTATTAACTACCTTTCTTATTTATGCAACACCAACACATTGCTAAGATTACAGACAATTGATTGCAATTGATCATATGCTAGCTAGAATAGAGTTATCAGGGAGAGATAAGAGAGTGAAATGCTGTTCATGTTCATAGGAATGCTAATTCATTAGACCCATATGTATAAAACTTTTGAAATTGTTTTTGGGAATGCTGTTCATGTTCATAGGGAGCATGGTGTGTTTTGGTCTGTGTTCTTCGTGAGCCAAGGGAAGGGGTTGTCTCCAGGGTGCTTGGGATATTGTGTCATGTTACTTGAGCTCCTTTCCTCTTGTGTTGGGAATATTGTGTAAATTCTATCTTAAGTTGATGTCTGATCCCATTACAATCATACTGCTTTGATTTTGTTTTTATTATATGCAAGGCAACAAAGAAGGGGGCTTATGGCTCCTCTTATGCAGTCTTATGCCATTACCGTTTCCTAAGATATTTTTTTTTATAAGTCTCCCTTTAATGAAATATTTCATTTGTTTTACATTGGGAAATATATTCTTCCATAATTAACTCTATTTTGAGTTTATTTTGACTTCTTAAAAGTCAGATTTCAATATTCCCACCTTCCTAAATTTACCACAAAACAACATTTCAATTAATTAATTTGAATGATAAATATTATACTAGTATTAATTTGATCAAGCCAGCCAGCTTACAAAATAATAATTTGTTAAATTATTATTGAAGTTGCTATGATGGGGACTCAATACCCACTACTCACTGACTTAGAAAACAATAATGAAAAAAAAAAAATTCACATTTCTTCTTTGAGAAGAGAAAGACAGCAGTTAGTATAGAATTTATACAATATTTAAAGAGTTCAAAATATTAAAAAAAATCAAAATGAATAAATAAATAAAATATTTATTCAAACTTGATGTATTTTTAATTTTTTTTTGTTTAGACTAAGGGCAAAACAATTAAACAAAAATAAAAGAAAAGAAAATGGAGGGAGAGGAGAGGGCGAATATGGAAGAAGGAAGGGGAGATTAGGACAAATTGGGAAAGTTATTTATGAGGCGTATTAGGGTATCGAATTTGCAGTTGGATGTTCATGACAGTAAACTCGAGTTAATATTTATGTAATTGTTATCTAGTTTTTATATATATGAAATATATTTTTTAAAAAAATTAAAAAAAATAAAGGAGGAAAAGAGATTTAAAAAGAAAAAAGAACAACATGCTAATAACAAAAGAAAAAAACTAAATAAAAAAAAAAGTAGAAAATGATATGTTGAGGACCAATTTTATTACATACGAAAGAATATGAACCTTACAACAATAGAGTTTTGACCTTTGACAAGAATAGGCTAATGAATGTAGACTGGCAATTATTATATCTTGCCTTGAAACAATGAAAATGAAATCCAAACTTACACTAAAAAAGATATTAAAAAAACCCAAATATAGAAGGTATTATCATCAAATTGAACGAACTTTTTTCATTAATCCAACTATTTCTAGCATTGAGGTAGATCAGCCGGTGGTGGAGGCAAGGTTGTGTCCGGAGTTGGTCCGTTCTCAACCACGAAGGCGGTGGCCAGGCCCAATGGCAAGTGCACGTCCAAGTGGCAATGCATTAACCATACACCTGTTACAGTTGACAAGATTAAGTTTCAATCTTTCAATGCTTGAGCTTTTCAAAGAAGGATCTGTTGAACTATCGCTCTCATCTCCACTGTTAACCTACAACTAGCAATTTAAAGATAACCCATCCACCGCCCTAGAGAAAGGAACTCAAATAGTTGTCTAAACCAGATATGTCAGAATGAGAAAGAAGTCAAAGAGGATCTGGAATTGTGCCCTTTCCCTTTTGACATGGTCTCAAGCTCACATGAACTCTACAATTTGTTGTTACCAGGTTGAAATTATTAAGCAAAAGTTGACGATCTAACTTATGAAATAGTTAAAGTAATAGAAAGTTAACCTGGATTATTAGCTCTGAATCTGATGACAGCCCATCCTCCAACTGGCACGCCAATGGTGTTGCGCATCTGTGGGTTGATAAAATTGAGCTTCTTTCTATCCTTGGCGGGGTTATAGTTTCCAAACCCTTGTGCCAATACGTGAAAGTCGAAGCCATGGAGGTGCATGGGGTGATTCTCTACTCCAATGATAGCTGTGTTCTGAAAGATTATCTCCACAGTCGAGTTGAACTTAAGCTTGGTGACCTTGGTTCCTTTTGGAGCAAAGAGCAGCGGCAGGTTGTTGTTGACGCTTGCGTTGGTGTAGTCGAATTGAATCGGGGGCTTGGCAGGGAAATCAGTGGTGTAAACTCCACCGACGTTGAAGAAAAAGGCTTGCAACATAGACAAGCTGGTAGGTAACACGAAGGATTCGTTGTTCATGCTGGCAGAGAGCTTTGTCCCATTGATTGGACCCTGGCAAGTTGTGTTCGCTGGGCAGACATCGACCGCCAACCCAATGGTGACGAACATCTTATAGTCCACCGTACGTGGGACCGGGTCCCAATGAGGTCCACCCATCAATGAGGTGATGTTAGAGTAAAACTTGTGAGCCGTGGGGGTGTCATTGAACGCCGGAAGGGCTGGCATTAGAGGCGTTGCCGATGATGGTGCATGATCATACACGACGACGCCCCTTGTGGTAGTATTATCAAACTGTAAACCAGCTGCGCTTGCATATGCTCTAGCGGCCATGTAATACGACCCAACCGGCTGATCGGCGGTTAGCAAAACGTCGAGTGTCTGGCCAGGGGCGGCGACCACGACGTCAGTGACGTAAGGCTTGGTGTAGCAGGCGTCAATGGCTACAACTGTCATCTTATGATTGGCTATCTTGTAGAAGAGCTGGTTATTGAGTGCAGCATTGATGATGCGTAACAGATAGGTCTTTCCCTGCTCCACCTTAAGCTTGTACATTTCTGATGCGGAAACCATACAATTAAGCATTAATTAACATATATTAAGAATTAGTTTACGAGAATTGCAGACATTAATTTCACTTACGATTTTGAGAACATGGGTAGAGATCACCAGGCCATCCATTTATTGTGTAAGCATCAGAAATGTTAGGACCAGCACCGGTGGCAAGTGCCTCGTTCTCCACATCAACCACATTCGCGTTCCACCACTCACCTGCAATGTCATTATTTTTCGTCAATGGGTTTTTCGATAGGCTTTATATTTGATGCATTAATAATATAGAGCTTCTATTAAGATGAGTGGTTAAGCTTTTAACAACCTAATAAGATGGGAACTTCCTTGTATGGCTTAGGGAAAGGGTAAGAGTGGCCGGCTCTGGGGCGGATGATGAGTGCACCGTAGACGGTGGCACGAAGCCACGAGACATGAGCATGCCACCAGAGGGTTCCCTCCTGCTTACTGATTTTGAATTTGTAGGTGTATTTACTTCCGGGGAGAATTGGACATTGAGTGACCATGCTAGGTCCATCTGCCCAGGCACTCAGGATCTGAAACACTCCATGCCTGCTCAACCAATCATTAAGCCCAGCAAACACAACCGTTAGCCATTGAAATTGCAAATTTAAAACAGAAGGTTATGAATTAATTGTAATATATCTAAGTAGTCGTTGGAGTTGATCAATTCTTTATTAATTAACATGGATGGCATGGGATTTTATATACGTGTACGCCAAATATATATACTCGATTTCTTCGTGGCTATATAACGAGAATTTTTTTTTTTTGAAGAATAAGTCAATAACAATTACACAAACGAACAAGCAAGGTGAGGATAGATCACAGCTAACGACTAGCAGGAAAAAGGAAGATTTTAATTTGTTAAATGCTTAATGTTTCTTTGTCAAAGTCAAATTTCATGGGGATTTATTTACCAGTGAATAGTCATGTTGTAAGGTGACTTGTTAAAGACATGAACAACGAGTGTGTCACCCTCTCGGACGCGGATTGTTGGGCCGGGGAGGCTACCATTTACTGCATTAATCACTTGCCGGTTGCACAGCCTATTGACGGTCAAATTTTGCACCTGCAACGAATTAAAATAATGAATTATGTTAGGAGCATATCTATGTAGAATAAAGAAGAAGAGGGTAGATATCATTCACGCAATGTTTGAATTTTACAGGTTGCTACTATAGTTGAGCAATAAAACCGCCATTTAATGACTGAATTATGTAGCTAATTAAGGTGGCTAATCGAAATGGTTTCAAAGCTAATCAAAGAGGGTAGATCTCATTGAAAGAATGTAAAGGATATTTATAACGTGCATGGTGTTACTGGTAAGACAATGAATGCAATGACAGGTTTGCCACTAAGAGTAAGAGGATCATAAGGCTCTAAAACCCTTTTCTTTGTTCATGGACTTGCTTGAGTTGTAATGCAAAAAATCTGACCCCCTCTGGAATGTAAAGGAGAGGTTAATTTAATAGATGAAAAGAAATGAAAACAGGAATATTGCTAAAGCTCTGTAAGTAGATTACGTAGAATGTGTGCTCCACAATTTTTGAGGCCGAAGCTGTCGACGCAGCCAGAAGAAGCAAGGCGCAAGCAAACAAGAAAACAGGGCGGCCCATTTCGAAAGGACTCGAGCCAAGAAAGAAGAGAAGAGAAAGAGAGAGGGAGATAGATAGATATCAGAATGCTTTGCAGGGAATGAGAGCTCGTATTTATATTAGAATGTGTGGGAAGGGTTCCTTGTGGAAACTGCGCCATTTGGAACACAACAATTGCGTAACAACCTAGCCAAAAGGGGGTTGGAAAATATTTTCTGCCTTTTAAAATATTGAATTGCCAACCATCAACGAGTTAGTCGAACCTTCGTTTTCTAGGGGGATTACGTTTGGCTATCAAATTTTCATATTAAAACAAAAGAGTAGAAGTCGTATATGATAGAATCTTGGTTGTTCAAGCCACACACAAAAAGAAAAAAAGGAGTCCTTTTGAATTTGATAATATCAGTTCTGATTAGGACCCTTAATGCCCTTTGTAGTCAAAGGATCCCTTCCTTCCTTTTTCAATCAATGCCTAAGTCGATTTTCCTTCGGGGTAATCTAGTTGTTGAATGTTTGTAAAAGTCAGCTGGCTGTTCCGTAAAGAAATCTATTTACAGTGCAAAAATTGAAGTCGAATGCCCTAAATTTGAACATCGAAGAGCTGTTGGGCAGTTGGTCAACACCTATAGGGTCTGGGTTTTTTGCCCTTCTGAGGCTAGACAGGCCCTGGCTAGTTCAGGCTCTAAATGCCGTGAACTACAAATGGGTGAATGATTAAACATTGATGGCAAAAGAAGGAACATGCATAGGGCATAGCTAGGAATTAATATTGTCACGTGATAATTATTTTCTTCTTAAAACGTTAATCAATTGGTGTGCAATGTCTATACTTATCAATTTAGAGCTCTTATCTTACATATCCCATATGAAATTCCTTAACAGTAACTTATACCTAATTATGCTTACAATTCAAAAGGGTGCTCTACTTTATTGATCGATTACTTAATATAGAAGTATTAAGTTCAATTAATCATATATTTCAAACTTAGTGATCTCACCCATTGAATCAAGCAAATCTTGTTCCATAATTTCATATATATATATATATATATAGTTATTTATTTTTCTTTCCACCGAAAATATGTAGGTGTCCCCTTTAATATGTGGGATTAAATATTGGTAAAGATTGAAGTCATCTACCTTACTTCGTTCCCCTAATTATATATACTTTTAATAGTTGCAGCTTGTATTTCGATGGTCTTTGCCTCTATGTGGATAAGTAGTTGTTGAGGGTAATAAATGGTTTACCAATGGGAGGATACCATCATGCTCCTTGTTCATGAAGCAGATCCCAACTAACCCTTTTCTTTGAAACTTTCACTGATCATAGTTTTCTGTATTTGGCCAAGTAAAAGGATGAAAAGTTTAAGAAATAGTTTAAAGGATTGAGTCAAGTACCGGCCCTCAGTTAAAACGCGTTCCTCAATCTTCACCATTAATTAATGTTTAATGCCACCTACTATATTTCCAAAGAAAACTCTGTCAAAGTTTGCCAAATGCTCGTGATACTAATCACGTCATCTTCAGTCACATAGAACAATTCAAAATCTTCGTATAAAATTTTAGAGTTTTTACTTTCTCTTACTATTCGTTATGTACTTTCAATTTTTCGATCTTTTCTTTAACTTTAAACATCTTAAAAATTTTAAAAATTTAAATTGATTATTACGAATGTACTTAAACCTGTAAGGTGTTCTTTGATCGATTCAAATATAGTGACAACTGAAGAGAAAACTGGAATGCTTGGATATATAAACCCAAGGTTTATCTCCACAACTTTGAGCCAATCATAGCTTAAGATTTTGGCTTTGACCATTTTGAAGAGAAGAAATTAAAATTCTTCTGGGGAAGGATGCATCAGAAATTAGGTAAGTCCAACATTATTTTTAGTGAATCTGAAGCCCCAAGTCTTGTTTAGAACTGTTATCTAAACCCTCCTAAAAGTCCCAAACCATCTGATTTCTGTTTTGTTTTTTGCAAATTATTCATTTGATTTGTAGGAAACGTTTTGGGATTGCCTTGTTGGTTACGTGTTAGGTAGCAGCACTGTTGACTAAAATGTTTTCTAGATAGATGAGGGTTTGGTCACTTGCCTTGGGATCAAAGATGTCTCCTCTCGACCATCAATTTTAGAGGGTCAAAGCTTGTATTAATTTTCCCCAATATCTGAAGCTTGTTGTTAAGAAAATATAATTCAGACTAAATTGCTTTGTATTGACTTTAAACAAAAATATACATAAAAGTGTCAAATTAAATATGTACCTATAGAAAATATATTACGATGAATATTGATAAATAATTATATCGATAATTAAGTCTCTAACTTTCGAATGCAGCATAACTCATCCTATCTCGATATATTGATACAAAGATCCCTTGATCAGCCCGATTTAGCATTTTTTTTTTTGACTCATTTCCCTAACAAGCAATGTATGCACCTGTTCTTTCTTTTCCATTTTTGGTATAATGTAAAAAATTAATTAGTTAAATTACTATAATCTTCGTTTTGCTTCAATCCCACGCCTTGTTTTGTCTTGAATCAGATAAGTTTGATCTAATATCAAAGAGCAAAGAGCCTAAAATCAGTTGAGATCCTAGGCAGGGAAAACAATGAGCAATTACCTACACTATGGTCTATGGCTTGAACTCGTAGCAAACGCAGTCGAGTTGGTTGGAGTCAAAGCTTAATTTATCTGTTGGAACAACTTTCTTCTCCCTTCATTAACATCAAGTTATTCAACTTGGTCGTCCTCTCTTTTCATTACTGCAGCACCCAGCAGGACATGGACTTGAATTGGTAGATGATCAAATACAGAAAAGATTATCGATTAAAATATATCTACTTAGAATTTGGTAAACCGTTTAACCTATATAATTCGTACATAGAATTTAGATTTGTTTGATTTTTTCTTTGGGGGGTTTAAGTATTAAAAAAGTTCTTCAATTATGGGTATTTATGCATTTTATGATATCTTAAGAAGTCTTTATCTTTTGATTTGTGCACATACAAACGAAAACTTAACAAATGTCAAACTTAATGTCAATTAGTATTTTTCTTTGTCCATGTGACAACCAATGTAACCACATGACAACTGATGCAAAATGGACTACATGACTACATCATATGCTACGTAAATAAAAAAGAAATTAACTACTATTGAGCTTGACGGTAATTGATATTTCGTTAGGATTAAAGATTTGTTTAAATACAAATTAAAAGTTTTAAGACTTTTTTGAATATATTAAAAGATAGCTGACTAATTAACCGAGTAGTAAGTACAAATTTCATCAAACTGACTTGATCTAAAGAGGAATGTAAAAAAAAAAATATGACTTGAACTGGTCCTATTTTTCATTTGTTTGTTTTCAACATATGAGAAATGTGTTAAACAAATACATTAGGAGCCAGATAGCTAGGTAAAGTCAATTTTAAAACAAATAACTTTGGTCATTTTCTTCTATTTAATTAACATTTTGTGGGTGGTGCATGGATCAAGGTTTGGTAATATACAGGTCATTTTAGGAGGAAAACAAAACCCAAAAAAAAAAAAAAGGCAGAAGAGCTAATTTTGATTAAGTCTTTCTTTATATTCAGTCCAAAGTTTTAATTAATAAGTTAAGTTGCAAGTGGTTAGACATCCATCCTCTCACAAAGAGTTGAAAAAGAGAATCCTTTCTCTCACATTGGCTCTCATATTTCTAATGGTAGAAAGTTCACAAATTTCTTTGGATTAATTTTTCATAATCAGTTTGAAAAGGTTCGACATATTCAATAAAATTAAAACGATACAGAAAAAATCAACATGGTCCTATGCAAAGATGATGCGTACAAATCAAAAGAATATCCAAATTTTTTATATTTTAAAAGAAAAAATGGTTTGAAAAGGTAAAATCAACACCATGTTATTTGTTCTTAGACTTGGTTTTTATTTATTTTTTATTTCTGTAAACAAATGAATGAACAAACCAAATTAGTCAACCAGTGATGCAGGCCCCAAAAGCAAATAATTAACATTCCAAATGGAATAGAACAAATGAAACCTGTTTCCGAGCTAAACATTCCTGGAACAATCGAATCAAAAGCCTGGAATTTCCATATTCTGGTCTGAATCCATGCTCTCCTCAGGCCACTAGCTAGAGCCTGGAAATTTCTATGATTGAATTCCTAGAGTTGGGGATGTTGAGAAGCAATTTTCAGAAAAATATATTGTTGCATAGTGACAAGTGCTAGCTAACTTGGATGGATTCAGGTATATTAGATCAGGAAGTTGTAAGTATAAGCAGAGACCCTGGATCTACACCACAAAGGCTGAAAATCAATCTAGATGAACCAGTTTTTTTATAGAAAATAGTATACGGTTATGGACGGATTCAGATGAAATATCGACGGAATTCTGACGAAATAAATTAATTTGTCAGGAAATATTAATCCTCCTTTCAGTTGACTCAGGTTAGATGGGCTTAGACTCACTGGCCCAAACTCGGCCCATTTAAACTTTGGGTGTTCATTGGCAGTTTGATTTTGATTCCCTTTGAGTATTTTTATCCGCCTGATTCAGGCAGAAATTATAGAAAACCAAAGCTTATGATCATGAACATAATCATATGACAAAAATTATTGCAAGACAGCTATTTTTTCCGAGAATGTGATTGTAGGAAATGTTTTTTTTATTTAATATTTTAAATTTAATTAATATTATGTTTCGTATTTCAAAAGAAAGTAGAATGATAATCGGCTCGTCACCCGATACGGTATTGTAAGAATGGTTTTTCATTATTAAAAATAAAAAATTAAAAAATTTTAAAAAGGTGTGAAAAAGTAGAAATTTTTTTTTATCAATGTGGATAAAAATATTTTAGATTTAATGTGATTGTGTGACGTAATTAAAATTGAATTTACATTAAAACTTTATTTGATTCATATTTTTATTATTTTAATTTATTAATCGTTTTAAAAAAAATTAAAAATAAATCATCCAAGATTGCGAAAGTTACAGCACACTGACGTTTCGGTTGAGACTCAGACAGCAACAGATTTCCCGCCAATCTAAACCGTAGTCGCCGGTCAACTCTAGGGTAAACTTTGTTTAAGCATTGTCCGAATTGGATCAAAGATGAAAGTACAAAACTGCCCTCGCTTTTGTTTTCAGGAAAAGAAAAATTCAATCATTAAATTGAAAAAGAAAAATGTGAAACTAAATATTTATTTTATTTATTTTTACTTTGTACTTGTCAACAGTAAAAAATTTAAAAAAATGTCTAGTTTAATAGTAATTTAAGGGGAGGACTAATCCGTCAAGAGAAGAAAACTTCGAGGATAAAACCGTCAAAACGAGAAGGATTCCCAAATTGAAGTTGTCTGCCTTGGTTCTTCACGTAACACACACTCCTTGCCGTTAAGTCAGGTACTGGAGAGACTGTCATCACACTGACACTGATGGAAACGGAAATGGAAGCCGTTGAAAATGGGAACGACGCGACCGTTACCGAGAGCAACGTCCCAGTGGCCATAGACGGCGGCGAAGCAGCTGAAGGAGGAGGCGATGGGGGAAGCCGTGGCGATTCGGCGATCGGAGGGCGAAAGCGGAAGGAGCGAGTGAAGGGGCCGTGGTCGCCTGAGGAAGATGTGATACTGAGTGAACTGGTGAGCAAGTTCGGGGCGAGGAATTGGAGCTTGATTGCCCGAGGAATCGCCGGTCGTTCTGGCAAGTCGTGTCGGCTTCGTTGGTGTAATCAGCTTGACCCTGCCGTTAAGCGCAAGCCGTTTACTGGTACAAAGTCTACACCTTTGTTAAAATTTTGATTGATCTGTCAATGTGGTTATCTATCTTTTCTTTTTTCTTTTTTGGTTTAATTTTTGGGAGTTGCTTGGATTATCTTTGCATGTTAGATTTATGTAATAATTTGAAGTTTACAGTACCATGTTTGTTCAAATTTCAGTTTTTGTCTTGTTCTAATTGTGCTGTGCTTTGAGTGAACAAGGATATGGATTCCCCAGAAGTTCAACACGACAACAATGCTGAACTCTTCTTTTTTTTTTTTTGAGGGGGGGGGGGGGGGTGAATTTTAGGGACATGCGTGAGAGAAACAGAGATAGTAGTGTAGAAAGTGAAAATCAAGTAGCCAGCTTTTGCTGTTGATTCACCTGTTCCTTGAAGAAATTGAACAGGAGTCGAGTGGTTAAGAAATGGGAGTAATTTTGACAAGCATTAGAGAAACTGGTTGTGATTAGGGAAGTGTCATTGCTTATAATGTTATAGGAAAGTAACAAGAAGGGGAAACTTTTTCTTCATATCATATGGTTGGCATTTGAGCAGAAATAATACTGTATCATCTTTAACTCTAAGCATATTGTGCTCGTATCCATATACTTAAAGTTCAGGGCAGAGTAGCCAGTATTGGCTTGTAACTTTCACTTCATCAGCGTTTTTGGCTGACGTACACATAATTATGCGTTTGTACAGTTGGTCAGTGCATTTAGGCTTACTTACAAGAATGGAAAATGTGCATTAAGTGATGTATTTGGTGCTTTCTGATAAAACTGAGCTAATAACCATGTTGGCTGCAGATGAGGAGGATCAGATGATAATTTCGGCACATGCAGTACATGGGAACAAATGGGCAGTGATCGCAAGGCTTCTACCTGGAAGAACAGACAATGCTATTAAAAATCACTGGAATTCGACATTGCGGCGTCGGTGCATGGAGCTTGGTAGAATAAAATCAGAATCTGAACATATGGCGGAAGATGCTAGCTTGGACAAGACCAAGGCATCATCTGAAGAAACTCTGTCTTGTGCTGAGGACAGTTCATTCAGATCTATGGAAGGAAAAGATGTAAGCTCTTTGGAAAAGTTAGATACTCAATTAAAGGGCAAATCACTGACAGGGATTCAATCTAGTCATGAATCAATTGAACCACCTACTCTTTTCCGTCCTGTAGCACGTGTGAGTGCTTTTAATGTTTATAATCATGTGGATAGACCAGAATTTGTTTTGCCGTGTTCAAGGCCTGTTCTAATGCAAGGACCTCTAATTCAAACATCAAAGCCAGATGTTGGGATCTGCAAATTGCATGAAGGAGTTTACAAGGAAGGTATAGTGCCTCTACAATGTGGTCATGGCTGTTGTGGGACTCAGAATGTTAGAAATGGAAACAGTAACTCTTTGCTGGGGCCAGAATTTGTGGAATTCTCAGAACCCCCATCTTTTCCAAATTATGAATTGGCTGCAATAGCCTCTGATATAAGTAACCTTGCTTGGCTGAAAAGTGGATTAGAAAATAACAGTGTCAGACCAATGGATGATGCAGCTGGTGGTACAACTTCTCATAGATCTCAAGTGTGCACGGGACATTTTGAAAAGACCAGAATGAGTGATCATTTCCATATTGAAGAGAGAAACAAGAAGTTGATGGGCAGAATGACCAACCTGCTGTCAACATAGAATCGGAGGCAATGGTACTTCCAGGTTGAGACATCGCCTTGACCTTGGTATGTATTAATGTCTAGCGGTGGTCAGAAAAATGATCAAGAGTGGTAGTCGAGGCTTTACAATAGCTCTGAATTAGCTTGGGGTTGATGCAGGAATGAGATCCTGGTTTCTTCTGTGTTTGAAGTAAACGCCATATGGTACTGAACTACAAGAAAGGCTTGATTGTTTCATGGTCATTGCAATGCTTGATCTATATGCTTAAATGGTCAGTGGTTGACAAATTTGATACTGGGGAGCTTGTTTACATTTTCATTTTACAAAAACCAAAATAACCTGTTAACATCCCTGTACCAGCTTGAATTGATGACAAAGTTTGGAAGCATTGATTTACATTCTGATTACTACTCTTCATCTTTTTTGTTGTGTATGTATTTGTTCTCGTTTGTATTGAAGTTTTCACTAACTTTGTTGGGCTTAAGAATGTCTTCCCCAGTATCCAAATTGACTGATTTGAGGGATGATTTTAACAATACAGAGCACTAGCATTTGCCTGTAAGGGAGAAATATCTTGTTACACTCATGATTGGCTGAATAGCTAGTGGGAAAGGTATGGCCTATGGTAGAACGTAGACTAGTAGCGACAGTTAAAGAGAACATGGGATAAGAAGTTGCTACCTGGATGAATTGCTCTTGTAAGTGTGGGGAAGTCTTGTGAGGGAGTAGTGGAGTTTCCAGTTGAGGTATGGCTTCCACTACTCGTGGGTCTTGATTTTGTTGCTGTTGGTACCCCTGTAAGGAATGCTTCATTCCTGGTAATTTATGAAAGTTCATCTTTGCCTTTCAAAAAAAAAAAAAATTGCTCGTGTTTAGTGCTTGAATGGCATTGATGCCAAAGAGTAACGTGGATAAAAAGCGTAAAGTAGGTTTGGTGTATTTGATTCAGAAGTAGAATGGCAGCTTCGTTGATATTTAGTTCTATTAGATTCAGGCAGATAATCAGGGCTAATATCTTTCTTTTCTTTTGCTGGCAAATCAGAGTGAAAGCCTGAAAGCCGGTGATGGTGCTGATAGAAAGTGGAAGACATCTGGTCTCACAAATAATGAGTGCCCAAGGCTTGTGACAGAAACATGTTGGTGTATCCTTTTCAGGTTTCAGTGATCCTAAAAGCCTTTTCTCCCGAGGTTCTACAAAGAAAGAAAAACTGCTTTTACTCTTTTTCCTGGATACGAATCCTGAAAGAGACACATATCAGCCTGTGGTACCTACCCTACTCTGAACACCCATCAGTCCCATTTTCGTGCCAATTCTGTTGGTTTATGAATAGAAAGATTCAACTTTACACACCGCATAGGTCTTCCTTTTTTTCTTTTTAGTGTATTCTGTGTTGGCGTGTTTAACCAGATGACTTGAATGTTGTCTTTGGGTGTAGAGACCATAGAAATTTCACATAGAAAAGTACCAATCTAAAGCTATCATATTTGGTTAACAAACCCCAAGTAGGACCCTATAGGCTTGATTGGATTATGCACTGTGTTGAGTTTGAACCGAAACACAACAAGAAAACTTAAAAAAAGGAGATTAGAGAGGCAATCAACGCGTGATAATCATCCTTCTTTTGGGATGGCATTGTACATTTTAGTGCCAATTGATAACCCAAAACAAAGTAATGTTCATACTGGCAGACACACGTAAGATTTGCTCTCAACTTTTACAAGATGATCCAGCTTTAAAGATAAGAAAGAACTCTTCATCTATTAACTTTTTTATATAAAATAATTATTCCTATTTTATTTTATTTTCACAAAATATTCATTTTATATTTCTTTTATTTCATTTCGTATATCAAATGTATCCTTATTAAATTGAAGAGTTTTATTTTGATTAAAATTGAGCTCGTTAAACGTTTTAAAGATACGAAAAAACTCTGCATTAATTGTTGAGATTGATCCCAAGTTAAAGGTTTGTCTTCTTTCAACCGCTCATAAACTTTTCTTGAACAAAACTATTCTTATAATAATACGGTAATCATATTATATTGTAATAAAACTATACTAATTTAATTTATAATATGTATGTAATAATCATTTTGCTTTATTCTATTTTTACAAAATACCCATTTTATTCTGCAAACCATTAAAGAGTTTTAAAGATAAGAGAGAACTCTGCATTTGATCCCAAGTTAGAGGCTTGTCTTCCATCAACAGCTCAGAGAAACTTTTTTTGTTGAAAAGAAGAAAAAGATAAAAAGGGGAAAATCAGGGAAGATTCAACAAAAACGGGGCTTACCAGCCCCATCACCACAAGTTCACTTGCTCCTCCCTGTCTACTCCTTGATGGGAGATTGGGAATCTGAGGAAGTGGGATGGGTTCCACCTTTGCCATGTGAAAGCGATCCAAAACGGTTTTCCTTGGGGTTGTTGGTTGCAAACAATTTCCATGCTTATCTGTTTATAGTTCCTCGATGACAAGTGACAAAGTTCTTTTCAACCTCCTTAGCTTGATAATGGAGTTGCCAAACATATTTCCAAAGACATTACTCCATTGTTATGGAGTTGGAGTTAGCCTTAGCCCTCAAATTACAACTAATTCTTCCATACAAATTGAATTCGAATTCGATATTAATAAGTTAGGAGCCACGATTTATTTAACTATTTCGATCGATTATTAATTCATTCTTGGATTCTTCTTGAAGGGTTATGATTATTTTAACTAGTGGTAGAATTTAACAGCATTAATTGGAAGTATTAATGATACCCAAAGCAAAAAGAAAGGGAAAAGTAGTAGCGATGTGGTAGTGAGCTATTTGCCTTATGTGGCAAAGAAACATGTGGCCTTGGATCCATAGCATGCAGCGGTCCATTTACAACAGATTCTCAATCCTTTTATAAATAATTAATATTAATTAAATATATATATATATATATATATATCAGTATATATCATATGATATGTTAATTAATAATAACGTAATATATTTATATAATATAGTAACATGGTCACGGAATAACTTTATCTTTTTAATAAAACGAGTCATTTTGATATATGATAATTAATCAAAATAAAAATATAAATACTTAATTAAATATAAAATGAAAAATATATGATTAAAGTTGAATAATACTTATATTTTTTATAAATTTTATATATTTTTTCAGAAAAATAATTAAAGAGAAAGAAGAAAACAAAAACAAATAAAGATAAAGGCATGAATCTGAATATGGGTAAACGGCCCGTCTGTAGTCCTATCTTTATCATAATTTTGCTGTTGTCATTATATTAAAGAGTCGGCTTTATAGCCAACTCCTTGCTTTTGGAATTTTCTATCCTTTTTTTCTTTCTTTTTAATATTATAAATAAATAATTAATTACAAATTTCGTAGCTTTGGTCTTGTTCACGCAAACGTCAGTACGTCACTGGAGCTATGAGGTGGTCCACCTCCGGTCAAACCCGCTTCGTAGTCGCTCAGATGCTTCTTACTTTTATCACATGCTTCGCTTGCTTATCGCTTTCCATGCACATTACCCTAATCTACCCAGGGACGAATTTAATTTTGTTTTTTAAATTGTGACATAATTAAAATAACATTAATAATTAAAAAAATTAATAAATTCATTAATATTATTAACTATATAAAATTCTAATATAGAGAATAAAGATTTTTAATACTTCAATAGTGTATCGAACACCACTTGTTTGTATATCTGACCGACAATGAATCTACCCCTTGATACATCAATTCATCCTCACTGTTTCCCTTATCTTATGTGATCAAGTTAAGTCTAATCAGACGTTCAATAATGTTTCAACTTGATCAATTGGTTAATCAAGTAACTAAGATCAATAACGATTTGATCTTAAATAAATTAAACTTATTTAATTTGCATATAATATATTTAATAAATCGTATTGTATTGTGTTTGTATTTATTTATATAATTATTAATATTGTACTTAAACACGACATTTGTGACTTTATAATGATTATAACGTCACAACACAATTTTATGATGAGGCTGATTAAGAAATAATAGTAACTTAACAAGCTGAGGCTGCAATGCATTGAATAATGTCTTGCGGTTTCTATGATAACACGGGCGCTTAGCGTACCCCGATTAGTGTATCGGTTAACTGAAAGCTTTAAGCTTAAGTCAATAATTAAATGCTAAAAGATCTCTTTGTTTAATTAAAGACAAGCCAAACTCCGTTACGGCCACCTCCAATATTTCACTGCCAAAACTACCCTTAAAAACTTTTTCACCACTTCCCATTTTATTTAACATAAATTAAAAATACGAGTAAATATAAATATGATATAATTAAATAAATAAATCAAATTTTAAATACGGAAAAGAATGTGTTATATTTATATGTTTATTAAACAAATTAAATTAAATTTTATATGAGTGATATAATTATGACCTAATAAATTTATTTAATTACTATTAATTTGAATAATTTGTTTAAATGAGTATCATAAGTAGATTAAACAAAACATATATGAATTGATACAATAACATAATTACTTAAACAATTAAATATTTATGTGCAAGTTAAACGAGTTCAACCCATTAAAGATATATTATCGTACCTTAAACATATCGATTTAATTTAATATCGTGTTAACGAGTTTTGTCCATAATAAAATTAAAGGACTTAATTCCATCTGCTAAAAGCCGAGGATAAACTTGTCATCTTATTGAGTACAAAAGAGAGCAACGACAAAAAGAAAACTATTTTCCGACATCAATTTGTTAAACCTCAAAAATTCTGGTGTGCTGAAAGGATCGTGCTCTTCTAAGGAGTATGCGTACCTCAAATCTCAACCGTCGGATTATCTTAAAGAATCACACATCACAAAACTGATACCATCGGACGTACAGAATCTGCTTAAGACAAAGATCCCATAGTACCAACGCCCAGTCTTCCAGCAACTTTGTTTTTCTGTCTTTCTTTTAATTTATATATGTGAAAGAAAAGAAAAGAAATCTCCTCTCAGTTCTCTGTGCACTCACTGCACGTTTCTGTTCTTCTTTGCAGTGCGTGCTCAACACTTCTTGCAGAGCATCAGTCCTATGTCTTTAAACTCCTCTCCTTGTTCTTCTTCTGCTCTTTCCTATGCATTTCTTCTTGTTGAGTACGAAGTCACGACTCTCTTTACTCTTATCTTGTTTTCACCTTTTGATTCTCTGGGTCACTCTTGTTTTGGGTTGTTCCGAATTTTTTAAGTTTTCTTTGTTACTGAATCATTAATGGAGGTAAAGGGTCACCTAATCCAATAATAGTGTCTTTAAATTCTCACATTTTGTCCAAGCTTTGTTCAAACCCACCTCAAAGCTTGAAACTTTGAGCCTGTTGAGTATTTGATCCTCCAAACCTTGAAAGTTTTAAGCCTGTTTAATTACAAAGCCTTAACTCCAAGTTTCAGCTTACTTTCAAAATGTCATCTTTAGAGATGTCCCAAATCGATTTAGAGCAAGGCACTCACCGCCGGAACGGGAGTGACGTCAGCGCCGGGGAGGCTAGCGTCTGCTTCTCCGACGCTGACGAGGGTTCTTGCTACTCTCAGTTTTATTCCACTACAGGTGGTTCTTACGATGAGTACAGCTTCGCTTGCGCTTCTGATGGACAGATTGGCGACGTGTCGGATTCCAGGAGGGTGTCTTCAGTCTCGGATTGTTCGGTGGAGGTGGAGATTCAGAGGGGAGTTCCTGAAATCAAGGTGCATTTGGCGAAAGTCGAGAAAGATTGTAGAATTTGCCACTTGGGTTTGGAAAGTAACAGCCATGAATCTGGTGTTCCTATTGAATTGGGTTGTTCTTGTAAGGATGATCTTGCTGCTGCTCATAAACAGTGTGCCGAGGCATGGTTTAAGATCAGAGGAAATAAGTAAGTAAAAGAATTCTTGCCATTTCCCCCCCTCCTTTTCTGCATACTTTTGGCTTTTGGGTAAAATTATAGATGTCTAGTTGATGTAGTCATAATTGTAACTTTTGTATGTATTGTTCTTATGATGATTGCTTAGACTTGGGATTACTCTTTCTTGTTAGTGTTTTACAGTTTACTATTTGTTAGACTTGAGGGAGTGATTGTACTAACAACCCACAAAAGGCAATAAAAAGTTAAAAAGTTGATTATTTGGGGTGTTAGTTTTGCTATCCTTGGTTAAATTAAGTTATGAGACGAAAAGATGCATGTGAAAAGGAGCAATTTGCTTAATGGCAAAGAAAGTGGGAAGGATATTACGTGTATAAAGGGTGTTGATAGAAATTAAAGTAAAGCTAAAGGCTAAAGCATTAAAAACTCCTCATGCTATGTCTAACTACGCAAACAATTCTTTGCTGTTATGTGCTTTTTTTGAGGTTTAGGAATCTCTCTTTCTTTTCCTCTGGTTCTCTGTCCTTGTAGGAAAGTGGGGATTTGACCTTTATTGATGTATTTCTCTGGTCTTGGTTGAAGATCATTGCTTGCTGGTCCACCACTTTGGAGTTTTTTAATTTGTAGTTACAGATTCCAGATTTCTTACTTGACATGATTAGAGATTATTGATAATTTTAGATGCCAAACCGTTGGCACAAGAAGTTCCCTGATTCTAAATGTGATTCTAAACTTTCAGCAGATTTTGCATTTGGCATGTTCCGCACTCCATGCATATTTAGATTGGGTTCCATGTTTTGGTGAAAGGATTGTTGATACGATAAATACCATAACCACGGTGGACCTATTGGCGTTTGCTAGCTATTGTGCCATCTAACATTCCAGTTCAGTAGTTGATTGGCCCCCATCATTAACCTGGATATTGTATTGATCAGATTAGGATGTGAAACTGTCTAACAATTAATATGATCATGCTTCAAATACTACACATTTTACTGATCTTATTTCTGACTTGAAAGCCAAACAGAAGGTCCACATTAATTAAATTTACTAGTTTTGATGATGAATTCACATGGAATCCATCTTAGATACCGTTCTCATTAAGCTCATATGCTACCAAGTGTTTTCTGATGTCATCACCTACAAAGAGAGACTCACATTTGGAATTGGCAAAAAATATGCCAGCTAGATGCAAGCTGTGATATCTGAGTTAATGTGCGAGTTTTGAAACTATGCATAAGTTTTGTTATCATTACAGATGAGCACGATTCGTAATGTAAAACTGAACATAATGATAATTTATTTGATAAATAGGTTCTTTTATTCATGTGTAATTTATTGAAGGTTAGAAGTGGTAGCTTTGCCTTTTCACTGAAATGCAGGGTGTAATGATTGTATGTTGTATCATTAAATCTAGAATGCTGCATGGTCCATTACTCATTGAACACCATTAAACAATATCCTTACCTCCAATGGTCTTTAGCCTCTCATTTTGAGTTTCATCACTACTGAAAATTTTTTCTTTTGTGATTTGTCATACCTCTCCCAATACTCACTCAAGTCTGCTTAATTGTTTTAGGACCTGTGAGATTTGTCATTCTATTGCACGCAATGTTGTTGGTGTGACTGAGATTGAGTCGACAGAGCAATCAAATGAAGCCAACAGTTCCACGACAACAGCTGCAGTCTCAGGAGCAGCACCACATTCAGACTCTCGAAGCTTCTGGCATGGCCATCGCTTCCTCAACTTTCTCCTTGCATGCATGGTATTTGCATTTTTCATATCATGGCTCTTTCACTTCAATGTGCCATCATCATAAAATCCTGTAGCACAGTTCTTGAACAAAATTGAAAGAATGAAAATAAAGAAACCGAATTACTGTAAAGGAGCCTGGAGAATTTGTTGCTGTGATGATGAGTAATTGGATAGTCTAGGGTCTTGTGATGGTCCATAGGTATTTTACACACGCCGGCTTCTTCTCCATACATGTAGAGAAAGTTTGTTCTATCTAATATATGCACATTCATCATAATTATCAAAACTGTGTCTTGCTTTTGTATTCATAAAGTAGGGAATCACTATATCTGGCTTTAGAAGAGTTTTCGATGGTTGGTCTGTATAATCGTTTCCATGCATTTTGTGCATGTGAAATTTCTCCTCAGATTGCGATTTCAAGAAAATACCTTGTAAAGTATTTATTTGGTGGGAAAGTCTAACAAAATTTTCCTTTTGATAAGTGAGATGCTATCAAGAATAGCATGTAGAAAATTTTCTTTTCAATTCTGGCTGGTGTTTTTCACTTGGCAGAAGGCATTGCTACTTGCAATTGCCATTGCCATCAAAAGTACTGAAGCAGCTGTCATTTAGAACCTAACCTAACCATCTTGAAATGCAGGTGCATTAGCTGGTTGTCACAGCTAGTAGCACACTACCATGTTAGGTCCTGTCCATCCGGACAACTTTGGTCCTTGCAAAGATTGTCATCTTTGGGGGAAACTGAATCAAACTTGCAAAGAAATACCTAAACAAAAGTCTATCATTTTCTGGCAAATTCAGGGAGAGTGAGAAGGTCTAGAGCCGTGATTACTCGGTAAATGGTTTACATTCTTGTTTTCGGGCACCCACATTAATACTTGAAACAACTTTTGTTTTGTATTAGTAGTTGCCTAATCAAAGATATAGGCAATCTTCTGTTCAAAGGGTGAAATTCATTCTTCTATATGATGCTCAAAGTCTCAAGACAGACCCGGGTAAGAGATTGAACAACCATGAAATAATCAAAACCAACAATAAATATTGAAGAATTCTGCAAAGCAGCGAAAGCCCAGAATCATAAATACAAGAGCCCAAAGAAAACTAGGGGAGAGAGAAGAAAAAAAATAAAACAATTGGAAAAAACCTATACAAATTTTATCAGTTTTTGCTTCTTTTGGCTTCCAAGCTGGTGCTATCTTTGAGCGTTTCTTGGCCGTCACTCTCCATCCCTAGGCTAAACAGGCAAGCGGCTTGTAGATACAAAGCTGTGGGCCACTCTGGGGACACCACCTGTGCCTGCATAGCATCCCCAAGGGCCTCTTGTGGCCTATCATTCATCAAGTAAGACAAGCAGCGTCTGGCATAGACGGTTGGTGACACCATGGTCCCGACATCAATGAACTACATAAGACAGACAAGATCTTGAGTCTTTCCTGTATGGCATATTAATGCACAAGGGTCGAATTGACAATGGTAGTATGTTAATGAGTAAGTGAGTTCATGGCCTACTAGCAATAAATTTTCAGAAGAACATTAGGTGGTGCACATGTGGCAAACCAGATAAGCTTAGTCCTGTATATATATAAAAAGAAACCCAGATTTTCTTCCTTGCCATGCTTTTGTAACGTGATGTCTTCTGCAACAATCACAAGAGGTATAGATTTTGCACATGGGAAACTCACCTGTGTGTAGCAATCAACTGCACTTGCAAAATCCTTAGCCCGAAAAGCAGTATCTCCATGTTTCTTTGAATTCAAGGTTTCCTGCATTTGGCTGGTCCACATTTGAAAAGAAAGCTGAAAAAGGACAGAAAAAAAAAAAACAAAATGAATTAGACAGATATTACATGATTGCTGAAGTAACTTTAACTAGGCAGATGGGAAATGATCCTTTGCTCTTTAAGCCACAAAATAATTGGCCATTTTGCAGTCAATTGGTTATGACTCATGGACTAATTCTGTAATTCCATAGCATATTTTTTTCATTTGTTATCTTGTCCTCCTCCCACAACATGAGTTTGTGGCAGGTTGAGGAGAGCTATCCCTTCCCCGGCCAGTTCAAGATAAAGAAAGTCATATCAACAGTAGTTTGCTTGCCGCTAATGTTTGTTTATATGCTGAAAATGAGATACAGAACATATTTTCACACCTCATGAAAATAGAACATTAAGGATGGAGTAGCGAACCTCATTAGCGATCCCCTCATCGTCTTTGTATCCCATCTTCTCCAATATTTCATGTATAGCAGTCAGATCCAACCTCAGGCAAGCCTCCCCAAAAGGTGTCAATGACAATGGCTGTTTTGGAGAAGCAGTTCCTTGTGGAATACCCATCAAAACATATGATGGTACCTAGCAAAACTCCATTTAATGAGAAAATTCAATGGTGTTTTACAAAAGACAATCCAAAATAATGAAGGACGGGGAGAAGAAATGTACATAGGTACAAAGTACAATTATGTCATTGAAATGAATAAATGCTGTATGAGGAAGAGTTCAAAAGTTCAGAAGATACCAAAATACAAAAACAACAGCTAGAGAGATATGAACTTGCAGTAGTCAATTCAATAAGCAAAGTTTATGTACCTCTGCTTCCTTCTGGAGTGACAGGAGAGATGTGACAAGGGACTTTGCATTCGGCCTCTCACGAGCTTCATACTGCAAACAGCGAGAGGCTAATCGCACTAACTCTGTTCCATCATCATTAGAGAAATGGCCCTCCAAAGCAGAATCCATCAACATGAGAAAATTCTTGCTTCGAATCAGGTCAAGTGCCTACAAACAGGGCATACCGACACTTAAATTACCATGGACTATTTTAACTCAGATACACTGAAGTCAACAGCATCCAAACGTTGGCATCACATTTTCATTTTAAAAACTAGGAAATCTTTTTGAAATTTAGAACTTCAACATCTCATGAAGTTACTGCAGCAGGCAGTTATTACAGCACCATTCACATAGGAAAATGTTAACTTCTTAAGAATCCAAATCAAGCAAATACTAATTTTCTAACCAATCAATCACATTACATATTGGTACGTCCAGATTCGCAATATGAATGGAACACTAATTATCAAGCTTTGTTTTGCAAAGAAACAAGAATTATTATGAGACAAAGAGAACTTACATGGCTGGGAGGAATATGTTTGCCACTCATGAGATCTAGCATCAAGGTCCCAAAGCTATATACAACACTTTCTGGAGTCACTCTACCTGCCAAAGAAGCACATCCAGACTTTGAGTTGAGATTCCAAAGTAATGCATTTCTTAACATGCAGATGAAATGAACCGTTTGAACACTTAACCCGTTCTCAGGTATTCTGGAGGTGTGAAAGCTAAGTTGGTGCTATAACTCTTGCCATCTCTGCTATTCTTCATGAGGCCAAAGCAAGACAACCTGGGATTACCATCCTGTCAACAAAAGACCCAATTCAGAATCGAAAGCCGAGATGGTTAAAATGGGTGGTTTGACAAGCAAAATCTTCATTAAGTTTACATTATCAAACAAAATCCTGTACGCATTGAGATCATGGTACAAAGCTCTTCCTTTACTGCTACAATACTCTAAAGCTTGCGCCAGGTACAATGCCACCCTCAACCTCATAGCCCATTTCATCGGCTGATTTTCCCCTGACAATTCAGCCCAGTAACTTTCTTTTACTTTTAACTGCAACCTTCATTTTCACACTGGGAAAAAACAAAAACGTACTAACTTACAGTGAAAAAGATGCTTTGCCAGCGTTTCATTGGGCATAAACTCGGCCACCAACAGCCTCTCCTCGCCTTCATAACAACAACCAATCAGATTCGCCAACCGCTCACTCCTTAAACTCCCAACAGCTCTGGCTTCCTCCTAAAACACATTTTGATCATTTAATCTTTACTTGGTTTAATAATTAAAAAATTACAAAACTAAAGGAATGGAATTGAAAACGGACGAGGAATTGGCGGGAATCAGGCCAGGCGAACTTGTTAAACCGTTTAACGGCGACCCAACGGTCATTGTCGAGCTTCCCTTTGAACACAACGTTAGGAGCTTTTTCACCGTGTTCCGACACTATGTTATCGGAAGAGAACCCACACGTGGCAGCTTTCAATTGCTCCAAGCTGAACTCACTGAAACTCGGCCATGTGTTCTTCTCACCTTTGCCTCCATTCTCTGCATGAAAATTACAATCTTTTCTCGACTAAAAAAAATTTTGTAAGAAGAGAAAGACAAACAGAGGAACAGAAGACGAAAGGGTACCGAGGTCGGAGGATTCGAGGACGGAAGCTTTAAGGTGAGACTGAAACCAGCAAATAGAGAATTTAGAACAACGAGCTCCCATTTTTCAAGTCAAACGATCAAACGACGGAGAATCAACGACAAGTGAAATGATCAGACGCTGTGCATTGCTGCTACAATCCCGAACTCTGATCGTCTTGAATCCAAAGTTCTTTCTTTTCTCTCTCTCTGTGTTGGTTCAGCTTTAGTAGTACTTCCTTTCCCACTCTTTAGTATAAAAATCCGAAATTTTTATTGCTTAAAACTTGTTGAAATTTACTCAATTATCCAACCAATTCCAAAAAAGCGCCTTTTTTGTTTATGGGTTTCAGCCTTTTTTCCACAATCTCATCATTTCCTTCCCTCTTTGAGCCTCTTTTCAATTCTCTGGATGGTTTTTTTGGGAAAAATATGCTATGGGTTTGAGGGCTTTTTGGCCCTTTTAGAGGTATCAATACCGCGTTGGCGACGAAGTGGAGGAAGTGGAATCGAATCAAGGGGTGGTATTAGGTTTGGTCTAGTCAAAAATCATGCAAAACCAATGACGTGGAAAGCAGATTTCACGATTGTGTGTCAGTTCTGGTCTTAGATTTGGCGAAGTTGCATTAAGAATTTCTTTTATTATTTTTAAGTAACTCACTCTCACTTGTGTTATGTCCTCATCAGATTATAATCCGATTCTGCTGAACTAGATTCCTTGACAGGGACCAATCTGCCATTTCTTTTGGCGCAAGAACATGCAATTTGGGTTCAAAAGTTCACACTTGGTTTGTTGAAAAATGGGATAATTTAAGTGGAAGTGAGGGAAATGAATATGTAATTCTGCAATTTGGGTTCTTTAAGTATCACGTTTTGCATGACAAATTCACCGTGAAACAAGAATCGTGTTTTCTGACTATGAGCATTCAGCATGATCATCTCGAAACAGATCGGTACTCATCTTGTCGTTAGAAAAAGAGAAAACAGAGCATAAAACCCTTTTTAGGAAGATGTCTCGTTGAGGAATGAGGGCATGGGATGGGAATGGTAGCAGGTTGTAGGGAATTAGTGGGAAAACCATGTGATCATTGACAATGAAGCAAGTTGTCATTTGGGTTTTGACTCTATCAACCTTTTCTTTCTATTTTATTTTGCAATAAACAGGATGGAATTCCAATTATGTCAATCCAAGATACCTTAATCAATGGAAGAAAAGGCAGATGGCTTTTCTCAAAAGTGAATAAGCAAAGGCCTTTCCCAATGCCCTTTTCTGAAACTTATCAGAATGAAATGGAACTTCAAAAAAAAAAAAACTTCAGAATTTCAATCTGTTTACTGCATATATATTTAACCAGTGGTCACTGAGGAAACAAAATATGAAATCTGGCTACAAGTATATGTTGCCATCAAGAAATGGACCCAAAGAAATCAGATAGAACAAAAAAAACATAGAGATCCCTGTTGCAAATTAAGCATGCCCTGGTCACACTCTCATCCACAAAGGGATAACAAGAAACAAAAGAAATCAAGAGAGAGAGTCCATGTCTGACAGGTGGTGACATAATTAGTACCACCCACTTAGGGTTCAAGAGGACCCCTTTTGGCTTTTTACAGGGAAAAAAAAGGGGAAGGAGAGGGGCATGAAAAAGGAGAAAGGTGGTCGTTATGCAGACATGAAACAATGATGGAAATTGCATCTCCTTTCTCTCAGGCTGGCCTCAGCCCTCTCAATCAGACATTGCCATTCTTCTCCCACCTCTTCTCTTTATTGACCAACTTTTTTTTACAGCTTAAATTGCGCCCAGCATCGCTTTTCTGGTCATCCCACCACAGGTGGGCGCCATCAACCACTCACTTGCCCTTGCTCACAAGATCACCGAAGAAATATGGGGCCTCGTTGCTGTCATATTGTCGACACAAGCACACTCCAAAGAAAGCCCACATGGGCAAAGCATGGCTAGCTGTTAGACAGCCCATGTCCTTGAAATTTTAACATTGATACGCGACAAAATGATACAAATACAAATAAAGAATATCAAGATAGACTTAAAGACATACCCTGCCTTTGTTTGCATCCTTTCCAATGATGTTAGAGATAAGATTAGATGGATCGTATTCAAATTATACCGTGTTCGGACACGGTTTGTGATCTAAGAGCTCCTTTTTCCAAAAGGGTATTGCAAAATGTTTTACGTATTCAATCTTTATGCATCCCCCATTCACGTCCACATGATCTTCTCAATTGGAACTTGGCAGTCATATCGACTTATCCCGCTCCCTCTCTGGTACCGACAATCACTTAAATAAGGTATGTCTTCGTATCAGAACCACGGCCATGTTGCATTTGAGTTCTTCAACACGGCCACGCTGCTTCTGTTGGATTCTTTAGGCAGACAAATTGTTCTTGGTTTCACATTCTCGTCAATGTGTTGGAAATGGTCAGCAAATTCATTGTTATCATTAGTTTTTCGGACATATTTTCCAAGTTCTTGCTCTGGTACAAAATGAGGCATTTCATCAGAAGAGATCAATCCTTAAACCTTTTGGTCTTCATCTTGAATACCCCTCATTCATCCACTACATTTCGATTTCAGAGAGTTTTCCACAGATCTTAGATGCCTTTCATGGTACTTAACTCATAAGTTTCATAAGATTTGTTGGCTGAAATGTGCAGCAGTTAAGACGTAACCGAAAGTGTAATTGGAACATTTCAAGACAAGTGTATCCAACGACCACGAAAGGTGAAGCAGCCTGGCTTAATGATGTAATGAAAAAGAAGCTTTCCCTGCACATAATGGCACCCATCAAAATGGACAACTGGCGCCCAAGAACATAGACAATACGCATTAGCTTACATCACCAGCACATGCAAACAGTAAGGAAATGGAATGTCACGTGCTTCCCTTCTGTCAATGGACCATCGGCCATTTTAGTTGCAGGAATCAGAGTTTTTAAAGCCTGGCAACCACAACCATCTGACCATCAAGGGGGCCACAGTTACCTACCCTTTTTTAACTAATACTCTAAATTCTGAGATCTTGCATCATACTTTTTTCAGCTTTTTTAGTTGGTTTTTTCAGTTCTATTAAAGATCCAAGTCCCCACCCTGCAATCCTGCATTCAAATGACATATATATATATATAAAGAGAGATTTAACAGTCACTTAAAAGTAGTTTTATATCTCAATGGCCTTCGGCATTGAGAGACAATTATATTTCACCATTTGACATTGTGGGCAGAAAACAGCAGAGTATTCCAACAGCTACAGTTAATGAGGGTACTATCAACATGAGAAAAGAGAATGACAACAGCAAATAGGAACTTGGAAAATTCCATGATACATGTCGATGCTGATGATGACTTTGATGGTTTTTAAACCAACGACATTGGAGGACTGCAGTGTACAAGTGCACTACTCAAGTTCTTTTTTTTTTTTTTCTTAAGAATACAAATCAAATTTACCAGTCTTGGAAGAAGCTAGGCCTCTAATCCAAGATTATAAGGATTCAAGCAGCCCCATTACAGTGATAGCAGCAGCTTCCATCATCTATGCACCATTCATTGCAGTATCAACATGGATCCCATTGGCATCTTCTAGAGTCTTGCCATTAACTTGAGTTCTCGGCCTCTGAACAGATAAAAGAAAACACAAACGCAAAACTAAATTAGATATCACCATCAAGGTATTCAAAGAGGAAAAAACCTTCGACCAATAAAATTACCATACCCAATCTGCAGGGTCTATAGAATTCCCATTCAACAGCTTGTGATTCTCTTCTTTGGTCTTACTATCCTTGTCTTTGGTGCTCAATGGTAGCAACAGAGGTGAACTTCCATTGGATCTGTCAGGCAATTCTGCAGCAATATTTTAGTGTTAGAATCACTGCCAAAGGTTATGACTAAACCAGCGGGAGAAAAATTAAAAGATAGTTAGACCAAATTAGATACGATCAAAACCTGGTAGTTTCTTGTCTATGAAGAATACCACTAAATTAACAGTATACCTGCAGAAAAATTGTAATGCCAAATTAAAATTAAAAAATAAATAAATATTAATGATAAATAGAAATTTTGAAAGTGCAATTCATACCATGCGACAACTACATCAACTGTGTAATGTTTGCGGGATGCTACAATCAAGAAACTTTGAATAATTGCTACCAACCAAGCAAACTGCTTTATAAACCTGCAATCACACAACAATACAATCAGAAACCAATCAATTGGCTACTCATATGTATGTCAATACATCAAACTAGAATGCATTGCCCCTGATCCAAACATTTTGATTGCAAAAATCTTATAAGCATGGTGCTCAACATAATCTCTTGATGTTCCCAATAGTTATGGTTTTTTTGCCCCCTTATCTTCAGAGTTAATGGCTAAAATCAAGTAATATGAATAAGCCATGTTTACCTTCGTGTGCCATATTTCTGATAGGTGAGCACAAAGACCAGGGTGAAGATCATGTGTGATGAAAAAATCAAGTCACCACAACCATATATTACACCTCGAGGAACTGCAAATTTTACAAGCAAATAAGCCAAAATATTTATAGAACACAACATATCAACTAAATATTTAAAAGCAACATATTGAAATTTTCAATAAAAGAAGACTACATACAATTAATTAAGAGGACTTCTAGCACACTCTCAGGTTTTGGCAACCTAGCAAGTTTCGAACCCTGTAAAAAACACGAGTTTTTTACTAAAATGTTCTTAAAATCAAATTTCATTTCTTACATTAACCCACAGAGAACAAATGTTCAATGCAGAAAAGAATTAATAAAAGAATATCATTTCAAAAACTAAACATAAAGTTGAGAGCATATACACACAGAAGTTCAAGACTCTACCTCTCGGCAATGATAATTTGGACCCGGAAGCTGAGTTGAATAGAATGTGATGATTCGGAGCATCTGAGAAGCCTGCAGCAAATAAATAAACAAAGGAAACAAACAACTGTAAGTGAAATACTGTGGAAATGCTTAACGTTTCATGATCCACCAGTATTTATTAAATTAGTAAAGTTAGTTGAACAACTTCAGCATTGAGTTCAGTTTTATTGGACAGGTTATTGATGAAAATGGTACTTTGAATTGATGGACACCTTTGGTCATAAAGAAAAAGGCAGGAAAGGATAGATAATCTTCCTTTTTGTAATAATATCCTATTAAAACAAAAATGAGTTCACTTGAGTCTGGACTGCTATCGCACAAGGGTTGAATAAGCAGCTCAACAAATTACTAGCTAGAAGAAAAGGACAATTATTCATCCAATATTTAATAGGAGAATCCAACAACGCTTCAGTTGATTCTATCTTGAGCATGATAACATATATTGGTGAAATTTGACAGAAGGAAGAACCTAAACATTAGTCCCACAACAATGCCTATATTGTGTGCATATGTAATCAGAACAAAGATATAGACTAAGCATCATTACTTACAACTAAAAATGCTAGCACCCGGCACCAAACTAGAACTGTGTAGATTTTTTTGCTCTTCATGATGAAAGGATGGAAAGTCCACTGCAAATAGTGACTCACATGTTAGAAGTGGAGACACAAAGATATCAATAGAACTGAAATAAGAGAACTGCAATATCCTGTACTAAACATGTGAGAACTTAATAAAACTACTGAATGAAATTATCAATAGAGAAGGAAATAAGATAAAAAAAGTCCAACAACAGGGGAATAACTTTACCAAAACAAATGATAAAAAGATAAAGGTGAACACCGTCTCACTAATGTAAGCTTTATCTTGCCCAAGCTCCTAAATATACAAAAAAGTTAAATGTAAGAAAGCATTTCATCAAATACTGGGAACATGATAGAAATAAGCAAAGAGCAAAAACAAAAGAGGTTTGTTCTTACTGGAAGCAGAATGAACCCAAGATCCTGAAGTGTTGGACCTGGCTGGTGAAGATAATGAACTCCTCGGGCAGCTAGACCATGAATGTACTGCAGAGAAGAATGCACATTTCAGAACCACAACCAATGAAATATGCCCAGAAATTAAACATATACTTGAATTTGGAAAATGCAAGCACTGCACAAGCTTGGATGACCAGAACATCTTTCGAGAAGCAATTAAAAATAACATACTAAAGTTTAAACAAACGACAATGACATCCACGTCAAAATTTTCATTGCTAAAGCAATGTTATCTGTGTGAGCCATGATAGAGATTTATCTTACGCTAAAAGAATAAGCTTCATTTCTCTAAGTTACGAGTATAAGAAGCCACGATCGTTACAGTTTACCAGATCCTACTTTTTTCCATCAACTCCTCTCAATCCAAAAACTTGGACACAAGGTAAACTCTTTTCTGTGCTAAATTCACTACTTTAACATGTTAAAAAAAAATGGGAATGAAATCAATGTTTGGAATTATTCAAACGAAATAGGTATTGAAAAATAGAAATGGTTTAGTTTGAATAACTATGGAAAAACAAAATGAAAACCTGAAAAATGAGGCCGGCAAGAAGGTATTTCCAATTGTCTAGAAGAAGGTTGACCTCTGTAGTTGTCTCTGCACAAATTCTCTTCCATAACTACAAAAACAAAAACAAAAGACTTAAAACCAAAAATACCAAATCAAAAACCCCATAAATTCCCCAATTCTCGTGAACAAAGAACAAGAAAAGAGAAGTAGAAGAACCTTTGAAGCTTCGCGACCAATGTAAAGCGTCATCTTGTTGTCGTGTAACAACCAGTTCCATAGTACTTCAAAACCCACCAGTTAAGGTCAACATCATTTATAAATCAAAAACAAAACCGCTCAATCTTCTCCAAAACCCCCTTCCACCAAACCTTAACCACCCCAAAGATTAAAAAAAAGAAGTTAAAACGAAAAAAATTTGTTTATGTTTTCTCTCTTTCCTTCCTCCGATAACCAACTTCAATCCACCACAACTCAGAAAACACCGCCTGCTTAATCGATTCTCCAAGCGATCAGAGACTCGACGATCCACGATCAAGATCGAGAAACCCAGGAAGACAAAAGAAGAAGGAATGAGGAGAAAAGGGTTGAATTCAGGCTTCTTCGGCTGTCGATATAAATGAAGAAAATTTGGGTTTTTCTCCAATAATAATAATAATAAATAAATAAATAAAAGAAAAAGAAAAGAAAAGTCTGTGAGATTCTGTTACTCGGTCTCTCTCTCTCTGTGTTTTGGGGGCGGGGGGTGTTGTTATTCCCTGCTTTTCTCAGCTTGAAAACGCGAGTTCAACACGGAGAGGCAGTTGAGATATGAGAATTGGGACAACGAGCCGGATGGGAAGCATATAAAGAGGCCATTTTCACTCTTCTCTCAAATTAAAATAAAATAAAAATAACTTAGCTGCTATTTAATCTAAATTATTATTGCTCGAATTATATAGTTTAAATAAAATAAATTCATATATCTAAATTATATATTATAAATACATGATATATGATATTAAAATTTATTTAATTATTTATTAATATTAAATTAAAATAAAAATAAACACGAATCAGTTAAAATCTTTCTTTGTTGATGAAAAATTAATATAATTATAATCATAGCAATAAAAAATAAAATAAGTTTGATATTATAATAAATATATTTAAAAATTATAACAAATTAATTCAATTTTGATCGAATCATTAAATATATATTTTGTTTTTTTTTTTTGTTACTATATTGCCATTGTACCTCATTCCTCTATTAATGGGAAAGTGAAAGACGGAGGCTTCTAGAAACTAGATTTCTAATTCCTTAATTCGATTCAATTAAAGGTGAAAAAATAAAGAGAAACAATGGCAGTACTTTTTTCTTTTTTTAACTTTTTACCTATGCGATTGGGAGTTAAGTGATGCGGTAAATATTTTTGTTTTTTCATGTCCCCCAGGCCTCGGGCCTGCAAATCCCGGGTAAAAAATATTCGTCAAACTTTGAAGTCCATGTACGGTTGATTTACTAAAATACCCTTCATGAGGGCGCTGGGTGAGACAGTCACGAGCGTCTCGGCTTGCGAGAAAATGAGCAGACCCTTTTTTACTTTTCTTCGTCCCACGTCTTGATTTTCAAATTTTGAAAGGTTTGAGGCAGCGGAGGATAAAAGGTTGACCAAATGATGGGCCATTAAAAAAATGTTTTATTAAAATAAAAATTTATAAATTAAGGGGTGAATTAGGTTTAGGTTTATATGATGCACACTTCTTGTTATATACTATCCCTAAACTATCGGGTGTAATTTTATAAATATTACAGAAATAAAAATTTAAAATTATTTAAAAATGAATATTTAACGATTATGATTATTTAATTTTTAAATAAATTTATATAGTTATATATTTATGAGGTGACATTATTTAATTATATGATAATGTATAAATACAATACACCAACAGCAGTGACTAGTTTAAAGACTTACTACTATTTGAAAATAGGTTGCTTTGGTTTGATTAGAGTAATAAAATTATTTAGCTCAAATTATATATAATATAATAATTAAAAATTAAGAGATGATGGCTGTCACTTTACCACCATCCCCAATTGATAATGTATTAAATATAAGGATGTTAATAATATAAATGGAGGATGGATGATTGAAAATTTAGAGGGTGATTAAGTTGAAGTCAAGAGTGGGAGGGTAATGATTGGGAGGGGGGACAAAGCCACGTGGGAGACACATGTTGAAGGCACCACCTCAGGTTTGATTGATGGGTTAATTTTTCTTTTCATGTGCCCATATGCAAATACTCAGATTTCTTATATGCCAGTATGTCTGTCAATTTGTCATTACTTGGTTAACCTTTACCCAATGTCACATGCTACTTTTTCTTACTATATATATATTTAAAAAATAGTATTAATTTATTATGTGGACTCCTACTTAATAAACAAGTCACTTAATCTATGGATTAAGATCTAAATTTATCATTTTATTCAGAAAGATGGATAAAAATAGTTAAAAATTAAAATTTTAATTATTTTCAGACTAAATTAGAAAACAAGATGATTAAATTACGTTGTTTCGAAGATGAGTGATGAATTCGATCCATTATTTTAAATAAAATAATAAAATTGAGTTTTGTTTTTAATCGAAAATAAAAAATTTCGTACATTTATTAATAAGGAACATTAATATTAGTACTATTATATTTCATTCATGGTACATATACTTTGTATGTTGTCCATGTATTACATATTGACATCTACCACATACTCATCTCTAATTACTATTGGAAAATGACTTCCAAGTACCAATAAGTATTTGAGGTGAAAAGGAATGGATAAGAAAAAGTTGCTATTATCAACCTACAAGTGAATTGAGAAAAAAAAAAGTGAAAAATAGATTGGAATAATTGATTGTACCTTTTTTTTTTCTTCTCAATTGATTGTAGTACTATTTCTTAAGTGAAAAAAAAAAATCATGAAGTGACACAACGGTCTAATTCTCTCGACCGTCAGTACAGAATATAATAGTTATATACAATCATTTAATCATAGAGTGTCATTTTATAAACGTGTAAAGTTTTTTAATATAAATATTTATTTTTTAAGATTCTTAACGATAAAAAAACATGTCGATAAAAAGAAATGTGAAATTACCTACTTTAATCAAACTTGTACCAATCTTATATGTGAAAACTAGTGTCGAGTGAATTTTACAAAAATCATATAATAATTTGGAAATTTCTTATTGAATTGTCTTGACCAACTTTCAAAACTCCCAAGAATTTATGACCTAGAAAAGCTAATAATGCAAAACTTTACTTATTTAGTTATTCATGGAAAGAAGAAGAATTTGGTTGGGTTGTTGGTTTACTTTTCAGCTTACTAAAAAAAAGAAAAGTTTATTAAGAAAAATGGAAAATTCAGATTCCATTGCCTTCCTCTTGAACTAATATTACCTTACCTAATTGACAATGTGAGAGTTTTGAATAGTTTATAGCAGAATTTTTTTGACATTTATGTTGTTATATAATACTTTCCATGATTTTATTTATTTTATGAATTAAAAAATAAAATTATCTTTTAAAATTACTTGTTTTAAACACCTCTTCTTCGACTCAAAGACATCTAATTATACTGTTTTTTTCTTCTTCTTTTTAATGAAACCACTATTTCAACAACTTTATTTGTTTATTATTTTTAAAATTATTTTCAATTAACCCTTTCGTCCTAAAATGTTTAATCTTTTTGACTTTCACGGGAATTAAAACAAACGGTTCTAATTTTTTATGCATTTTATGTTAAAGTTAGAAAAAAATTATAATATATATGTTCAATTGAATTGTTTTTAGGCTCATAACAAATGAGAATGAAAATTAGTGCATAATCCCAAATCTTGTTTGAATAGTATCAAGAATCTTGACCCCCAAAAAACTAAAAACAATCTCTCTATCAAGCATATACTAAGATTTTCATTGGAATTTGCCTGAAATCAAAATCAAACTTTTCTCTATCTTTTACTTTAGTGGGATTTGAATAATATTTGGACCCACTTTGTCATCCATATTATTTATATATATTTGAAATGGCTTAGAGGGCCACTATTTCAAAGATATTTGAAAATGATAAGCTTTGTTTTTTCTAGTAGGACATGCTTTTCTTGCATCCATTAATGAAGTTATAATTGCTCTTAGGTGAAACCACCTTTTTCCCATGGTTTGATATGAAGGAAATTATTTCTTCTTTTGGGTATTAACAATAGAGTTTGGGGTCTTTTCATTTTTGCCCTAGGTTCATTGAATAATTTCCCCCCCCTCCCCCATGGTACACCAAATTGCATGTAGAAGGTACAAAAAGTGAATCAACTATGATGGAAAATGGTTGGAAAACTAATCTTTCATGCTAGGCACCAAAAGATAGGGAAGAAAAAAAGAAAACACTACTAGAATTGGTGGGTTGTATGCCTTTAAGTCATAGTCCCATAGACTCATAGTTCATGTATAGTTTCCAAATCTACCTTTATTGTAAAAGAATTGCGATTCAAATCGTAACTTTAAGTGTTTTTTTAACTTTTATAAAAATTAGACTGCTAAATAGTTAGAAATGGAGGGAATATGTGTGTTTTTTGGGGGGGGAATTAAAAGATGGAAAGGTCAGATTAGTGCTTTGGGTGACAGTTAAGGGCAGTTATGGCAATTCAATTAGAGAAAGGCAAGGACTTAGTCCTTTTGTCAACCAAATATTTGGATGAATGAAACCAGAAAGCAGACAGCGGGAGTGCGGGCATGCTTCGTGGATTTCAACGAGTCTATAGTCAATGGTCCTTATTGCCGACGGGCCGACCCGTCCCCCATTCAAAGGGACAAAATGTAACAAACAGTACCGAAACCTCGAAAAAGATAAAAGATTAGAGACGGGAATGGAAAATACGTATACGGATATTCAGTATTATTTAAGTTATTTAAATAAAATTAAAATATTATTTTTCGTAATTAACTCGATTTTAACAAGTTGCATGAATCAAAATTAGGAGGGAAGGGACATAAATCCGCGGAGGCGGCTTTCTTGAAACGTGATGGCGACTTCTCTATTTGTCTCTCTTCTCATAAACAAACTCAACTCTTCTTGGGCATCACCGTTTACCCTCAATTTTATTTTTTTAAAACATTAAATTTGAAATAAATCAATTTTTACGATATTCCGTATCCAAATAAGACTCCAATTTAATCAAAATATATAAATTTATCAATTGAATCAATTTCTACGTTTTTGTTACCAATATAATAGTCGCATTACCTCTTTTATTTATCTTTGGCTTGGGCATAATTGTTTTTCTTTATTAAACTATTTTGGGTTTCTTTGTGAAGAGAATTGACATTTAAATAATTAGTTAATAATTAAAAATAAAAACAAAAATTATATTTGATATATTGATAATATATAAATTCTCGTAAGTCAACAATACAGCAAAATTTCCGTAAATGAAAAAAAGCCTACTACTTAAAAACCCACAGCCAAATTAAACTTGCTTTCTTGAAAGAATCCAACAGCATAAACTTAGCATTGACAGCATTTTTCTGCCGATCATGTGGTTAGGTTAGGTCAGGTCCGGTTCGGGAGGGGGACCCTGTCACCCTGGAAACTCAAAGGAAGGGACCTGACCTAGCCGGGTGTGGCTAATTTGTTTGTTGCCTTTGAACCTTTCAGCTTCTGGTGTTTGCAGAGTGTGGTACCAAATTCCCAATACATGAGTAGCACCTTTCAAGCACCTAACACAGTGTCAGCATCACCCCCCTTGGGTTTACAATTTGCTAGGGTGTTTCCGTTTAGTACCCAGTCAAATTAGAGCCACATAATATATCATCTTTTTATAGAACAGGATTGACATGATCATGCCATGAATTGTCAATTTTATTTCCACTAAAGAAATTGAAAATCTTGGGATTTTTGTACATATTATATAGAATACATTTTCCACATTTTTTGGGTTTTTTTTTATGTTGAATTTGTCCATTTTCTGGAAGATCTTCTAAACTTATGACAATGGGAGTTGAAATCAGATGGAGAAACTTAACTTCAAAGTCTCTCCAGGCTTTCAAGCACATGCTACACCTTCCATACAACTAAGGTTATTAAGGTGTAAGGTTGGGTCAGGGATTTTCTTTCCTTGCATGTATACATCTTAATCAATACGGTTTTCGTTTCATTTTCTGTATTCATTATTTAAAAAAAATAAACAATTAAAGACGAAAAGAGTAATACGATTTCCATATTGATTTTTATTTTTTTTTTCCAATTTTTCTTGCCATATACTAATGGGTTTTTTAAAATATTTTTCGTCGCGCCATCCATTAATATCATATTCTTATTGTTTTCATCATTATTATTCCATTAAAATGAAAACAAAACTTGTCCAAATGAACCCAAAGAAAGAAACACTAAGGTTACTTTCAAATAACATCATGATTGTCTCAGTTAGAATTATTGGTGCATTTTGCATTTCAAAAATAGGAAACTGCTTAAGAAATTGATGTAGATTTCAAAGGGTAGGAAACTTCTTGGAATATCTCATCTGTCTGGAGATTTTTCCATATCCTTCCCAGGAAGGAAAAAGGGGCAAGAGAAGCTTCCAAACAAAAACAAAAAAGGGCCAAAACTGAATCAATCAGGCTTGAATTTAAGCCCAAAAGAATCAGATTGGGCTTGATTCTTTGAAACTCTTGTCCTTTCTTCCATGTCAATTGATTTTAAAAGATACCCTTTGTTTCATTTAAGTAAAATTAATTGTTTTTGGAAGTTATGTAATTGTTGAGGAAAAAGATTTTATGTTGAATTTGGTGGTCTTACTAGACATTATAATATAGTGTACTACTATCTTTGAGCATGTGATTAGTTATAATAAACCAAAAGTATTATAACAAAAAGACAAGCTTAAATAGCAAAAGAGTCTTTGAACTATGATAATTTCTTTAACTAAAGGATCTAATCTTTTATCGCACCTATACCGACTCTTAATCTTTTGATTTGTTTCCAAATAGGTTTTTAATCTTACTGTAAAATTAGTTTGCTGTTAAATTTAATTTCAATTGATTTTTTTTGTCCATGTGATATATGATATGATTGACACATTTGATCACTGTTAATATGACAGGTGGTATGCCCCAATTGATATTGAATTCAACTGTAATTAGAGTTTGTTTAGATACAAATCAAAATTTAAAAACTCGTTTGAATGAGGAAAAAAAAGGTGAGGGACTTAGTCAGGAAATAGATGAAAAGATATTTAATCAAACTTTCTCTCTAAAAAAATATGGGAATAATATTTCGGCCTACAAAATTGACCTATAGCTAATCAATGCTAATAACTCAAACCCTGACAGTGCAAGTGACATATTATTCTCTTATCTTGTGTTTTAAAAGATTTTTTCTTCCCCAGTTGTTCTTAAATTAAGCCGAGTTTGATTTGTGAGAAAGGTGCAAGTAATCAACAAAGAAATATATTTATACACATATTTATATATAATCACATAGAAAATCAAATACATGATCTGTTGCTTGTTTGAAACGTCTAAGTTAACAAATAGGGAAGTACAGGCTACCATAAAATAAATATGAGCAAGAGTACCATTAACTACTTCTTCTTCTTCTTCCTTTGTTTTTGGGGGTTTTCAAAGACTAAATCAAGAACTTAATTAAGTAAATGAAAGGACCATTAAGCACAAGAATTCTTTGGAAGTTTAAACAAGGAAAAGAAACAAAGCAAGGCCACATCCAAGACAATGGAGAAAACCCCTCCTAGACCAAAATTCAGGCTGCCTTAAACCTCATAACCCGACAGGTGTAGAAGTCACAGAATGTTTCCAGAGCAAGCAGAGCCAAGAGCAAGAAGGAGGCGAGAAAAGTGAGAAACCTCCAGGAGGAATATATGTACTTCTTCAGGATGTTGTTTGTCTTCACTCTCAGTGTGTTATCATAGTATCGGTTGACTTTTGTAATAGCTTCATCTATGTTTATGTCCCTGTCTTTTGGCTCGATGGATTCACTCAACCCATTAAACAGTCCGGCAATCTCGACACTGTACAAATCACCTTTGATAACGTTTGCTTTCTTCAGCAAATTCACGTCTTCATCATTATCTATGATCCCATTCATTAATTGGGTGTATCGAGTGAAAGGCAAGGACTCTGATTTATCCTTTGACAGGCTTTCATATGCCACTAGGTTTCTCAGTATCACTTCTGAAGTAAGCTTCGAGCTGAGAATGTTTTCTGGGTCAGGCGCTGAGTTCAAGGTGATGACAGGAAGGTAGAGAGTTTGGTTATCGTATTTGATGTGATTGATGCCGTCACAGGTGGAGAATTTCAATCCTGCATTGTTTAGCTGTGAGGCTGTGGGAATCCAAGATCTGTCCCTATCGAAAAAATCGTGAGGGGTTATTCCAAGTAGTTCAAGCGAACTGAGAAGTAATGTCATGAGCTTTTCAGGAAGTGCTGCGAAGCGGAATTGTAGCTTAGATAACGTAGCTAGGAGCTTTTTGAAGACACTACAATCCGGGTTACTAGGGATCTCCATTGTTGAAAACTGCAGCTCATCCTCTTTCTCTTCCTTGGAAGAAGTGTTTATGACTTCTTTGGGACAAATGATCATTTGGTAGAAGAGATCTAACAAATGCTTATGCTTGACGACTTCTGAAGTTGAGGGTTTGAAGGTTAATTGAAGCGGAGAGAGAGTCTCACAAAAGTCAACCAAAATCTGGAGGTTATCAGACCCAGGCCTCTTTTCTGCTATTGCTTTCAGCACTATCATTGGAATTTGGTTCTCAAGCATTAGCATGTCTCTAAGGATCATATCAAGGTCTGGAGTCCTTTCTGAAAATTCAGCAAAAGGGTTCTTCCCGAACGAACCAGGCAGATTTTTGTAGTAATATAGAGCAGAATGAAGCACTTTGAGCAGGGACAAACCATCAATGGCCAATATCCATGCCAAAGTATCGGCGTGGATGTTTAAATGTCTTTGGTAACAGGTCCGGATAAGAAACTCCAGTCCCTCAATTTGAGCAACCAGCTGTTGAAAATCAACAACAAGCCAATCCTTTTGTGCTTTCACCGCCGCAGCTACTTTGAACCTCTGCATCTGATAGAGCTTGGGCCGGAAATGGTGATACGGTCCAAAGGCTAACAGCTGTGGAGCATAAGCTACAGGATTGGCAGCACGTAGCTGTTCAGGCACTTCAAAGACAGAGACAACAACTTCTTTAGCTTCTCCATTGTTCTCCAGGATGTCCTTTATTTCCACCACCCAATTTTCTTCAGGGAAACATGGACTGATAATTGACTCTGAAAAAACCATATTGCCCTGTCTGGTTAAATTTGGCCGGCTATATCCTGCGTTACCGTCTCTTAACTCTTTTATATAGCGATTGAGTAAATTACATAGAAACACTAAAGTCAACTTGCATTGGAGTTCATTGCGGTTGAAACTAAAAGTACTTGAAAAGATTTAAAAAATGAAATGGAGATCTGAAATCAAAGAGGACTTAGTCTGAGCAAACGTACGTTGCCCCAAGGGAACAGCTTTTGATTGGGGCTAGTTGGCTATTTGTTTATAAAACTTACCTGCAGACCTTCTCACTTCCACGCGGATCAGATAACGTTGTTTGCATGCTGGAATTTGCAGTTTTTAAAGTAATTCCCATTCTTCAAATAAAGCTAAATTGTCTGCGCCATTGAAAATTGAATCGTCTGCAAGATTCTACTTGCTAATAAATTTTTCCATAACGAGAACGATGGTTCCTTCTGAGTAGGAGTATTCATAAATCTTTCATGAATACCAAAACTCAGCTCTTCATCAGGCCCATAGCTTTTCTAAAGTTATTTTAGCCCATGTCCGAGTTCTATTCAACTGGATAATTAAGCCCATTACCTTTGTTTTCGTTGACCAGAAATGCCCTCGACAGCAATCTTTTCTTTTCTGCTTCCTGTCGTGATCTCACAGAAGATAGAGCAAACAAAGCAAAATCCTTTTAACTTCAAAACCCAAAACATTGATTTTTACTCTCTGTTATAATACCTTTCTATGTAAATAACCTTGCCTTTCATGGCACTCCAGGGATCTAGCTTTTGCTACAATGTAAGTTTAATTTTCTCCTGGTATCTTTATTGGTAATTCTGTTCATAGCTGAAGTTTCAGTTGCTGTTGATTCCTTGAATTTGAATAAATGGGAAATTTTTATCTTTTAATCTAGTTAAAAACCCAGTTCGAGCTCTTAAATTTAAATCCTATTGATATGGTTCCAAGCTCACTTTTGATATCAATCTATTTGGGATAAAATGACTTCTTGAAATAATGGCAGCTATAATTTTTCTCTTACAGCTATCTATATTTCAGTTTTCTCTGAATTTTTCTTTAATTGTTCCAGGTGAATGTTAATTGCGTGCCATGTTCAAGCACGAATAGTTTCAGGAGTCTTCATTGCTTTTCTCCACCACCTCCAAAGCGATGTCATGTGGTTTTAGCTAGGACTTCAACAGGAAACAGAACAGAGTTTTTTGCGGGTCCATGTCTGTCCAAGTTGCCAAGTGGCAGACCTCGTAAGTTTCTTGGCTTTGTAGTTGTCTGCAATGTTCTTTCTTCATCTAGGCCCAGGTTGTGTATGAAAAGCAGGCATTGTAAACTGTGTTCCTTTTTCTCTCCATCATTGCAGCTTCTCATCTTGCATGTTCTTCTAAAACTGTTACTTAATTCTTTGTCATCTTTGTTCGGGAAAATCACATGGCTTGTTCATCAACTGCTCATGTAATTTCAGTTGTTCATGGAGAATGTCTGGTTCTAATTTTAGGATGCACAGTGTATTTCACACATTGTTGCCGCATTGAGCATGTTTTTGCATTAAACAAAAATTTTTCCTCTGAGTTTTCTGAAATTTTGCTTACAAATTAATTGTTAAGTTGGTTGATCTCGTCCTTCTGGTAGATTGTTATCCATATTTCAAGCCCAAATTTAGCTTCCATAGAGTGCTTCAATTTGTCTTTTACTGGATGAATTTATTTCCTTATTGGACTTGAGTTTCACGCAGGTCTAATTCTTGATAATTTAGTGCAGCACCTTTTAGAGAAAATTCGTGTATGTTATCGTTGATCCCTTGTCAAGCAAAAAGTGATGACCTCGAGGGAACCCTTAGCGGTGAAAGCATCATATTGGATGAACAAACCTTACAAAGGGACCTGCAGAATGCCATTGAGGAAGAAAACTATGCCCAAGCAGCAAGAATCAGGGATGACCTTCGAGTCCTCCATGAGAATAGCAAGGCTTCAGTACTGGCAGCAAATTCTCGGTTTTACGATGCTTTCAGGAGAGGGGATCTAGCCGCCATGCAGAACCTTTGGGCAAAAGGAGATGATGTGTGTTGTGTGCACCCAGGGGCAAACGGAATATCAGGTTATGATTTCGTAATGGAAAGCTGGGAAGTGGTATGGATGAACTACGAATTTCCACTAGATATAGAGCTGAAAAACGTTCAAGTTCATGTTAAAGGGGATGCTGGATATGTCACATGCATGGAATTCATCAAGACGAAAGGTAGCAGTTGGGGAGGACAGTTTGTAACAAACGTGTTCGAGAGGATTAACGGTCAATGGTGTATATGCATTCACCATGCTTCTCTGGTCGACTTGTGAAATCATCTGCGCTTCTTCATCGGTATGTTCTGCACTTTTGAGTCAATTTATCAATGTATATTCATTTTGGTCTGTAGAACTGATTGTTTGAACTCCTGAAATTCGGGTGGATGTTAGCATAAATCGAGTTATTTCTCGAAGTATGTTCTAAATGGTTTAAACTTCCATCAACCTTCCCCCTGTTTCTTTCCTGCTAAAGTGCACATTGTTCAGTTAATGTAGTCAGCTTGCTTCATGATAATAACAAGGTTGTCTCCCTGCTCCAAAAAGGATATGCATTCTCGAACATGGATGATCTATGTGGGTATTTCAAGCCAAAGCTTTTCCTACATCTTTTATGTAAATTTGTTGAAGTAACATTCCATACATTATGCAATCAAGAGAAACTTTATATGAAACGAATATTACCCAAAAAGAAAGGGATAAATGGAGATGGTTCACTTCCCATACTATTGCAACAACCAAAGTTATAACAAAAATTTGAGCCAATTTCGTAGATGAGCATTTATGGTCGCATTCTTGCCAATCACATGAAAGAAGAGAACCCAGAATGACTTTATTACCACGCCGCATATTACTAGAACATTTCTGCTAATAATATGTAGGGCTTTGCTGTTCTCTGACACTTTAGAGAAAAAAACTCACTCGATTAAAACAGTGAGTGGTATATTGAATGCCATTATTTCTTTTATACAAGTGATCTACTGGTAATGTCTAACAGGCCGGCCTACACCCCGATTCCCTGTATGTCTCACTAATCAAAGACTTAACCTGGCTTCACATTTTAGCACCTTTAAAGGCTCGAGAGAGCTTATACCTGAAAAGCAAACCAGGTCTCGTGTTCGAATCTAGGCTCTCCCGACAGGGGAATGAGGTGGGTTTGGAGCATATTTCGCAGGCATGTTCCTGAGTACATTGATTGGTTTGTTCTCCATTCCATGGCTGCCATTCAGTATGGTCTCCTTTATAACTTTTCCTTCAGGCAGGTTGCCGAATTCTGGCAGATCAGAGGATTTCTGACAGCTTATAGCTGTTACAGAAATAAAGAACGCTTGCAATGCAGTGATTGATGAACTGAACTCAATCGCGTAGATTCCATTCTTATGTGGAACCAAGTTCAAGATAGGCCTGTTCTGTTGTGCTTCTCCCTGCAATAAGTACAAAACAAGAACTAATTCAGATAAGCAGAAAACATTATAATATGGTGCAGGACCAAAAAGTATTAAAGAAAAAGAGGATACCTGGGCATAGAGATCAAGACGGTTGGGATTCAGGCATGCTTGACATGTCCTTGAAGTCTTACAACATCTTCTCTTCTGGTTGGAGAGAATACGTAATTTGCAACCAACATCCCAACCTCCACAGTCACATAATCCACCAGATTTCCATCGGTCAATCAATGGGGAAGGTATTCCTTTGTTTGGCAAGCTGTGGACACCACCAGGAAGTATGACAGTAGTACTATTAAAGCTTGCATTTTCTGCAGGGTTGCAAGAGCACCCATCTGTAGCCAAACAATCTGTAAAGCCCTTCTTTGTTATGTCTTTATCACTGTGCTGTACATCAGTGCTTTCACCAGGCATTTTGATGACGACAGCAGCAAGCTCTGCATTTGGTGTAAATTTTGCTGATGCTTGATCTGCTGGTCTTTGCTCCACACTAAACAGAACAGACTCTCTTACCACCGGATACTGATTACAAGAGTCCTCTGCTGTCAAGTCTGAAATAAGAGAATTGGAAATCCTCATTTGTCCGATAATATTATAGATGTAGCCACAATTTTTTTCCTTGTTTCCTTGACTTATCCAGCTGCCACTCTTCTTCTTAATTTCACTAACAGAAGAGAATATGTAACTCTGATCAGATCCCCCCTTTGCAGATGAAGCTAGACTTTTCATGGTAGTGGCAAGCATGTTACTGCCATTGTCCACAACAAATCTAAACATTGGCAGTCCATTCTTTATTGTAAGCTGTAGAAGGGCTTGGATCATTGATGACTCAAACTTTTCTTCCTGAAGGGATTCGTTAGTATTAACTGGCCTTGCACTAGAGGAATTCAAGCTTCCTTTTGACGGTTGAACAGTGTCAGTGAAACGAAAAGAATGCAAGCCTCTGGACTTCAGTAGCGGGTCTAGCATCCTTCTTAGGGGGCTGGACCTAGCTCTGTTATGGCCATTCACCTTCTCTCTGATTGTATTGTCCAAAAAACCAGAAGAATCAGATCTCACTGGACCAGACTTGACAGAAACATAAGTGGAGCTCAATTGTGGGGCAGTAGAACCTTCCTTAAAACTGAAACTTCTACTCATACGACTTAAGCTGAAACTAAAACGGCGATTTGGTGAACTACTTCTACTTTTTCTGGTTGCCAGCTCAGCCATTTCTTCTTCCAGTATCTTTAAAGTTTCAACATGAGCATCCAGAGATTTAATCTTGTTCTCTGCTGAATGCTTGCCTTCAGATCTTAAATTCCCTGAGTTATTTGAGAATGCAGACCCATGAGATGCATTAGATGAAGGCTCCAGACCCTGTGCCATGATGTCAGTTGCAGGATTCATCTCAACTCCAGAAGGCAATGGACAAGAATGAGGAACTTCAGAACATAATTCCCCAGAGCGAACCTTCTGAAGGAAGTCACACGGAAAACTATTCCGGTTTGCTTCATTCAAAGTCCCATCAAATTGTTCTCGGGGTTCTTCAAAAAAGCTATTTCGGGCAGATCTTGGTCGAAGAAGAACAATATTCTTGTGCTCACCAGGAGAAACTTGATGAGCAAGATCAATTTCTGAGCCCTGTGTCTCCTTAGTTTTGTCACCCTCAGCATCCAGCTTTTTCCTAGAACCCAGTGAAACACCATAATATCTGAATTTGGATGAAGAAGCCTCCACGTCTGAAGTATTTTTCGGATCCAAATCCTTTTTATTTACATCAATTTCCTGCCTCTGCTCTACTCTGTTTTTGGCTCCACCATGACAAACATTGACAGTTTCCTTTGGCAGAGGTGAAACCCCATGGTTTCTCATGTTTGATGACATATTTCCCATTTCCAAAGTTATTTTCTGATTTAACTCTTTTTTCTTCCCCTTGTCAAGAATTGCATCTGAATAAGTTGTGCCGGAGGATTTATATGTCTTGGATGTCTTCTTCTGCTGATCCAAGGTGCTCTTGGAAGCAGTTTCAATATCTTGGAAGTGTCTAACCTTCAGAGTAGATGGTTTTGCACCTCGAGGAAGGCCTTCTTTATAAGATGAGTTAAGACTGGAGCAAGTTTGTTGGTGTTGCTTGCTTTTGTTGGCAGCAGTATCCTTGGGAACTGCACTAGAAAGGGCAGATGACTTGGTATTTGTTTTCATCAATGAAATTGTGCTTGTGGATGATACATCATTGCCAGTTATTTTAGGGATACGCTTTTGGTGGTGCTTCCATTTTTCTAGACGTGCCCAATCCAGAACCCCAACATTCAATGCGTTCTCTTGAAAGTTTTCTCCGATGTCTACACGCTGTAGGTAGCCCGGCAAGTTTGACATGTACTTGACAAGCTCATCCTCTTTTGTTGGCTTACCCTTGCGAGGCTGCCCGTGGCAATCCCCTAAAGATTTTGTTTCAACCAAGGTGCTGTGGATTTGGTTTTGTCCTCGTTCACCTGGCAGATTACCATATGGATGAGCAATACCATTCTTTCCTTTTAACTTCCCTTGACTCTTCAACCTCAGGTTGGCTTGAGGCAACTGAGTTTTCTCCTTCACTATCTTTGAGTTTTGCTGCAGGTTTGAACTCCTTTTTGACTCTGAACCAAATCCCATGTCCCTCAGAGGTTCAACGTATTCATTAGCTTTTCTTCTATCAAATGGCATGAAATCAAATATTATTGTGCTTCACCAAGACATTTGAGCTGCAAGAGTGCAAAGGAAGAGAGGATCTCACACAAGCAGTTTAACAATTTGATTGAATAACCTGGTTTATAGCTGAATATAATATATGATATAATATACTATATTATTGCTCATCTTAAAAGTCACATTAGCAAAACATGTCAAATTTCCTCCCCACACCTATTTGAACAAAAACTTGTCCTAATCATCTGTGGTCAACAAATGCAGCAAAAAAACTTATTCTAATCATCTGTGGTCAAACAAATCCTAGCTCATCATTCTTAGCTGCCCATAGGTCCATTTTCCCTATGGCAAAACACATAAACACAAAATCAAAGGATCTAAGAAAAATAAAATTCCCTTCAAAGATAACAAAAGTAACATTACAAAAGCTTCAATAACTTGACAGCACATCAAAGGATCAAATGAAATGACTTAGGTGATTCCAGTTGTAACAATTCTAATGTCACTAGCAATCACAGTTATTTACCATTGAAAAAGGCCCCAAAGTTGAAATTTTTTCCTCCCATTTACAAGAAAGTCAATCATTGGTCCAGTAATTCTTACGGTACAGAAAAGAAAACAAGAAAGATACTAATTTATATCGACGCTTTATTTTCTCTCTTTAATCTACAGCATATTTTAAGCTCTGATCAATATTCATTCTCCAAACAACCAAACACAACCAGCCGCATTCGATTTCCGTCGAAAACAAAAAGAATCTCACAGATCCAAAAAAAAATATTAATCAAGAATCACCGAATCCAGCATCTGGTTGGCAGTCGAGAAAAAAACGGAAAATGCAACAGAAAACAAGAAAAAAAGTTTTCCACTCTTCAAAACCAGCAGCTAGCAACAAGCATCCATTTCTTAATCTTATAATGTCCATCTGGAACAAAATGAATAAAATAAATAAATAAAAATACTATTTCTTCACTACTCTTCATTTTCTTTCTTGTTTCTCAGCAATCAAACGGAGCATTTAATTAACAAGAAAAGAAAAAACAAAGCGAAATTAATCAAGAAAAAAAGAAAAATAGAATCGTTACCAGCTAGAAATGGGGGACAATGCAGGTTGAAGAAAGTGACGCGAGTCTCGAAATACTCGCCGATCTCGATTACAGAAAGAAAAGCAAGTCGGCGATAATCCCGAACGCCAAAAAAGAAAAACAAAGCAAACAAACTCAACGTAGATTCTAAGCAAAGTAAAGAATTAACAATTACCGCCCACTCAAAACAAAGAACAAAACAATCCTCTTGTGAAAAGCAATCGCCGATTTTCCTTTCTTCTTTCACTCCATCCAAACAACAAAATAAAGAAGGAAAAAGAAGCAAACAATCAGTGCCAGAGAAAAAAAACGCGGTTGACAGAGAAGAGAGACTGAGTGAGAGAAAGAGAGGGAGATGTGAGTCTTGACGTTTGGCGTTATTCAGTGTTATTTTTCTTTGACCACATATTTGTGGATCGGACGGTTAAGAGGCGGGGAGGGGGCCAATCAGAGATGGCGGGGGATTTGGCGAGGAATGTGGGACCTGCTAGTCGCGACTTTAAGGACCAATTCTTGCCCGTGGGGACGAATCCCGATGGATTTGTGTGGGTCCTACGCGCCAGCCCCCCGGGGTGGGTCTACATCAGCGGACTTCCTTCTCTATATTATTGCCTTTAATTATTATGATGAGATGGGGCTGCATGCACCGATTAGAGAGGCTTAGGCGCCTAATTGAATAGGCGTTAAGTCTTGGATTACTGACTCTTAGTATTTGTCTTTACTGCCTTCCACAGTTCTGATTTTGTTCCTCCACTGACTCTTGGTTCCCTTGAATTACGTTGCACGGTTTTTTAAACAAATTTGTGGCTCCATTAATTATATATAAAAAAAACTTTAACTATACTTGTCATGATTTCAAATATTTTTTAATTAATTTTTATAAATAAATTTTATTTTTGTAAAAAATTATATTTATTAATTTTATCTAATAAAATTATCAAAATATTCTTAATTTAAAAATTAATATATTTATTTATATAATTATTAATTTTTTTTAAAATTAATATATTTATTTATATAATTATTAATTTTATTTAAAATTAATAATTTAACTTTTTCTTAATAACAGAACTTACACACAAGAATTAACACAAAGTATTACGTGAGAAAGACAATTAAAATTATAAGAAATGTATGTAGAGTTTACAAATTATATTTTAAATTTTTAAATTTTTTTACATTATAATAAATGATTTCATGAAGTAAATGAAATGATTGGTTATTTGAATTATTTTTCAATTTTTTATCACATTTCAAGATTTTATTTTTTATTTCCCAAGTCCTTGTGTTTTGAATATAAACAAAAATTAAAAAATAAAAATATATATTTTTCTTGACATAATAAACTCTGACATTTTAATGTATTCGAAGTTTTAAAAACTCGATAATTCCGTAAAAATTTAATCTCTTTCTTAATAGGTGTAAATGCATAAATGATTTTGTTTCTTTCAATAACAAAAAACTAAGATTAAAAAAGTCATCTTGATTTTGTTGACAATCATACAAGAGACAGAAAAAATAAACTAAAATTAAATGGCCGAAATATTCAACAAAAGCTTACTAACTATATAGACTTTTAATTATTTATTTATTTATTTTTCAAAAAAGCAAAGGCAAGCTTAGCCCCACAAATATTACAAAAATAAAATAAAATTGTGGGGAAAATTCTTGAAAGTATATTTAATGGGAATCTTTGTTCGCAATTCTTTTCTTTCACTGTCCCTCTTTTAGGATTGTCGTATTCCAATCTTGGCATGCATTCAACCTTTCACCTTTAATGGCCAAAAAGAATAAAGGCATTGTAGGCGATTTAACACACTTTATTAAAGATTAAAAGCGAAAAATATTTAATCTAACTTATTCCTATCCAAAAATAAAACAAAATTCTTTTTGTCTCACCAATTCGGGAAATCAAGTCTTTCGTTATTGCAAATTCTTCTGTCGGGGTTGATGGGTTAAAGCTAAAATTGTTACTTATGAAATGGTTAATTCTCCGTAAAGGAAAACGAATGACGGAAATGATTTGATTCTTGTTTTTTATTTTTATTTTTTATTATATTTTTAAATTTTTATATTTGATATATTGTTGATATTATATTCTGATAATGTATTAAATATAAATTCGATTGTTTTGTTTAGAGATTGTTAAATTGGTAAGGAATGGGATTCATGAATCCTAAATAGTTAGATAAGAAGATAAAGTAGCAAATCTAAGATGGATTCTTCTGGGTTTGGCAACTATCTTTGCAACTTGTTCGACAAAATCCACTATAATATTGGAAATACACCAAATAAAAATATTATGAATTTCATCAAATTTTTGTCCAAAAATAAAAGACAAATGGTACCCCATTGAATGACAGGACAATTCAGGCGTGAGTGGCATGTTGGAGGACCAGAGTCCAGCTCTGCACCAATTGCTCTTTGATCTGTCCCTTTTGAGAGGATGTCGGATACAGCGTATTTCTTTTTGGGTCTTCAGATTTTGGTTCAGCCTGATTGATTAGCAAGCCGAACCCAACACATTTATCATGCGAAACAGGCCTGAGCATGTTTAAAGTCCGTTTAGTAATAAAAAATAAAAAAATTTATCTCATGAAATATTTTATAAAAAAATTGAAGATAAAATAGACAGATTTTTTTTTTCATTTTTAATCATAATTTCACATAAATTTATTAGTTTTCAAAATAAATACTTAATTAAATACATAAATGATATTAATACTTAAATATTAAATGTCTAAAAAATTCTTTTTTTCTTCTTACTTTTTTCTTTCTTTTAGATTGATTGATGATGTTTCTTACTGGCCATTAGATCGGTGCTCCATGGAGGCAATGGTCGACCGGCGAAAGTAGTGTTGGTTTTTTTAAAAAAATTATAATTTTTTAATTTTTTAAAATAATAAAAAGTATAAATATCTTTTTATTATTGATACGTTATTAAATTAACGGAGTTAATTAACAATTAGATTTATATGTTCCACATAAATATTTTTTCGAAAGAGTATTTATTTTAAAAATTAATAAATTTATATGAAATTATGATTAAAAATTAAAAAGTTTTTAAATTTTGTTCAAAAATTTAATTTTTTTATTATTTAAATAAACAATCGAAAATATTTATTATTATTTAGATCATCTCCTGGGTGCACAGCTTATATAGTTAAAGGAATTTTATTATTGACTTATAAAAAATTTTTTAAAAAAATATTTTGCGTCAAGACAACCTTTACCTTGCCCTAGCCACGCGACAAACCAAGAGATGTGGATCCAAATTAACGTCGGTCTCTGTGCCGCGAGGCCACAGCCAAACTAAGTAATGCACATGCTGGATCTACCTCACGATTCTTCTGAAAAGCAGGGAGCTAAAGCAAAATTCCTTCAAAGAATCAAAAATGGAACAAGCAGAACCCCAAGTACCCCACGTGGTGTTCTTGCTCATCCCTGCACTTGGCCACATCAAACCCATGCTCAAGCTAGCAGAGTTTCTCAGCCGTGCCAGTTTCCAAGTCACCTTCATAAACACGCAACGCATCCACGATCGTCTCCTCTCCACCGACTTGCTGGCACGCTACCCTGAGTTTCAGTTCCTGACGATCCCAGATGTTGTACCACGTGATCGTCCACGCTCGGGCACTATGTGTCCGGGTGATTTTTTATTGGCTACAGGTCCTGTGATCAAGCCAGCACTCCGTCAGCTTTTGATTTCGCTTTGCAAGAAAAAGGGACGGTGGCAGCCTGCTACGTGCATAATCGAAGATGGGTTATTGTCTTCTTCTGTTATTGATGTTGCAGAGGAATTTCAGGTTCCTGTCTTCGCTTTCCGAACATTGAGTGCTTGTTGCATCTGGACTTACTTCCATGTACCTAAGCTCGTTGAAGAAGGGGATTTTCCAGTGGTACAAGGTTAGTTGGATCAACGCAATTCTTATCACATTTTCAGCTAGTTGTTTTCTCAAAGGATTTCTGGTTTAAGTTACTGGGTTGATTTCCTCTAAGGAATAGCAGAAAACTGGATAAATCACCAACAAGAATAAGATAATTGTATGCATGCTCCGATAATCAAATGGCTAACAATCAGATTCTTGATTACTTGTATATAACTAAGAAAAGAAGTGGCAAGCTAACCACTTACCTTGATCTGGCATTCTTGTGGTATCTCTGTTTTGGATAATTGAGATTTTTATTTATCAAAGAACAGCAGGAATTTGCCTGCTACAGAGGAAGCAACCTGCAGAAGCAGGAAACAATGGAAAAGATGGAACATCAAACAAAAATGTTATCTCCTAAACCCCAATTTACACTTAGCTCCCTGTTTACATGATCATTAGCAATGTTGTGTATCCCATCAAGTCTGAATTTAATAGAATCTATGATGCAATTAAGAAAAAAAAAACTCTTTTATGATTCATTATCATTTACCTTGGTTTTAACTTGTGTGGTGTTGCAGATAAAGACATGGACAAGCCAGTCACTTGCATTCCAGGACTAGAGAATGTTGTTCGACGTCGAGATCTTCCGGGAATTTTCAGGATTGAGAGAGCTGATGATCCAGGCTTGGAATTCTTTATCAACGACCAAACCTTAGTCATGCCACGAGCATTTGCATTGATACTCAACACTTTCGATGGACTTGAAGCAACCATGATATCTAAACTGGCTTCTGTTTTTACCAAAATGTACACTGTCGGTCCTTTACACGGTCTCTCCAATGCCCGCGCGAAGGACCTAACAACTTCAGCATCAAGCAACAGTATTCTATGGAAAGAAGATAGAGGCTGCATGCCTTGGCTTGATTCTCAGCCGTCAAGATCAGTTGTTTTTGTTAGCTTTGGGAGTTTAATAGGCTTGACACGAGACAAAATGCTTGAGTTCGGACATGGCTTGGTGAATAGTGGCTATCCATTTTTGTGGGTCATTCGACCAGACTTAATTACGGGAGAGGCTGATCCAAGCCTGATAGTAGGGGAGCTGACAGACATGATAGAAGACAACAAGGGATTGATGGTAAGTTGGGCTCCTCAAGAAGAGGTCTTGGCTCACCCAGCTATCGGTGTGTTCTTAACCCACAGCGGATGGAACTCGACCTTGGAGAGTGTATATGCAGGAGTACCCATGATTTGTTGGCCTGCAATTGGTGACCAACAAATCAACAGCAGGTTCGTGAGTGATGTGTGGAAAATCGGTCTTGACATGAAAGATACCTGTGACAGATCAACGATTGAGAAAATGGTGAGAAGCCTGATGGAGGATAAAAGAGAAGAGATCATGAAATCAGTGAATAAGATTAAGAAGCTGGCTCATGAAACTGTCAAGGATGGGGGCTCTTCTTTCTCCAACCTTGAGAAATTGATTGATGACATTTGGTCACTGAGTCATTTTGCTCGGAAGGAAAGAAGTGACTAGAAGGCATTAGCATTTCACCAGTTATAAAACAATGTATCCTAAATAATAAATGTTAGTAGGCATCCTATAAATATTATTGAAATCTATATCAACAAACGATTCAACAAAACTCTCTATTGCTAAATCTTTCTCGACAATTAATGTCTTTTTTTATTATATATGTCAATCTTCTTGTTATCGACAAATTCATACTTGGGATGAGCATGTTCGAATTTATTACAAGAAAAGAATTAATTTTGTTACATATAAGTTGAAAATTGTACAATGAAACCAACAGTTGCAGCTAGAGCCTAGAGAAACATCATTAATGGTGTAAACACTAGCCATCGGAGTACTAATGTCAGAGAGAGCAAGTTGAAGTTTATTTCATTAGTGACTTAGTTAATTAGATTTAAATGCAAAAGAACAATGGAGAACTCATCCCTATGACAAGTGCTCAGTCGGAAGCACTACAGAACAGGTAACAGCAATGCAAGAGGGCATATGGGCAAAATGTAGTTTTGGCCTCTAACTCATACCACCATTCTCTTCTTAAATAATAATAATAATAATAAAGGAAAGAAGTGCACACATGAAGGAAGAAAGATCAGAAACTTCTTGAATTAGAAAGAAGAACAAAAATATGACTCATCCATCATAAATGAGTTGTTCATGAAGTTTTTTTTTTTCCTTTTTTGAGAATTTCTCATCTTTCATCTTTCCTTTGTCTGTTATGTGAATAATCTTTTAGTCCAATGCAATATATATGTATATAAGTCATCATAAATTTGCAAAGTGTTGCTCAATGTTGTGAACAGATAAAGTGGCTTGAACATTTTAAGTAGAATTTTGAATATTCTGAACAGTATATACTTAGTTTACAGTATTTCTTTTAATTGAATATTGCTAAGAAGGAAGAACAGAACCCATCAGCGGTCGTTAATGTTGATAAATTATGGAGGATGAAAATATGGCTCATGTTAGGAAGCGTCTCTTTTAGGTTGAGTAGAACAGGGATGAATAGAGTATTTGCAAAATGAAAGAAAAAGCACACACTTCATTCATAATCCAAACCATATATACAGCCTACTAGCTACTTGGTAGTTATAAGGAATTACAAGTAAACGCATGATAAAAAATAACTAAATACAACATCACGTTTTCAACTTCCACGTACAAGTCGTGCTGCTATTTTCAACTGACTGTAACTTGTTGCCAGCATTATTAGCAACACTCCTCCTTAATGCTTGCAACCTGAATCATCAACTTATCTTTGTTAAGTTCAAAACTTGACTTAGACTGAGGCTTGGTCATTATGTTTGCAACCTGGTCTTCTGATTTGCAGTATTGCACAAGTATCTCCCCTTTCTTTTCTGCATCTCTGAGGGCATGGTACTTGATGTTGATATGCTTGGTTCTTCCATGAAACACAGGATTCTTGGTCATGGAGATTGCAGACTTGTTATCAAGAAACAACTTTGTAGGATTGGTTTGATCCATGCCAAGATCATGTAGAATTTTCCTTAGCCAGATTGCTTGATTTGAAGCTTCAGCTGCTGCCACATATTCTGCCTCAGATGAGGATTGTGCCACTGTATTCTGCTTGTGAGAGTTCCATGAAAAAGGACCATTTCTCAGAGAAAATATGTAGCCTAATATGCTTCTACCATCATCATTGCAGCCACCCCGATCACTATCTGAAAATCCAACAAGCTCAATAGTCTTGTTTTTTATGAAATTTATCCCATGACAGGTTGTACTTCTTAAATATCTGAAAACCCTTTTAACAGCAACCAGATGAAGTTGACTTGGTCTCTGCATGAATCTTGAGAGATAACTTACAACAAACATTATCTCTGGATGGGTAGAACAAATATATAGTAGACATCCTACAAGACTTCAATAATCACTGGCACTCTATAATATTTCACCAGAATTGAGAGATAACTTTTCATGTGCAACTAAAGGAGTTGAGGTTGACTTACATTCTGCCATCTTGAAACGTTTAAGGACTTCTTGAATGTAATTAATTTGAGAAAGAGTAATATTTTCCTTGGACTGATAAATTTCAAAACCAAGAAAATATTTCATTTGACCGAAATCAGACATGTGAAACTCCTTTTTCATTGCTGATTTAAATTCCCTGATACTTGCTTGATCTCCATTAGTAATCAAGATATCATCAACATAAAGAGACATAATTACTGCCATTTCATTTTTTATTTTCTTCACATACAAAGTAGCTTCATTCAAGCTCTTGTAAAAACCTTGAGCTAATACGTAGGCATCAATCCTACTGTACCAAGCACATGGTGCTTGTTTCAGGCCATATAGTGCCTTATGAAGCTTATATACTTTGTTTTGTTTGTCACCAACTTCAAATCCTCTTGGCTGCTCGATGAATATTTCTTCATTGAGTTTACCAATCAAAAAGGCAGACTTAACATCGATGTGGTAGATTTTCTAATCAAGTGCAGCAGAGAGAGCTATGAGAAGTCTGATGGTATCAAGTCTTGCCACTGGTGCAAAAGTATCATGATAGTCTATTCCAGCAAGTTGAGAATAACCTTTTGCGACCAATCTCGCCTTATTTTTGTTAAGGCTTCCATCAGAGTTGAATTTTCGTTTGAAAATCCATTTGACATCAATTACATGGCCATTGATTGGTCTGTTTAGCAATGACCAAGTATGGTTTTGCTCTATCATGTTAATCTCCTCTCTCATAGCTTTTATCCATTCTTCATGTTGTGAGGCATCTTCAAAAGAAACAGGATCAGATAAAACAACTTGACTTCGTTCATAAATGTCTTGAATGGTGCGAGTACCCCTTACTGGTGCTTCATCAATAAGCTCATTTTCATCTAACTCAATATCAAAAATATTTTGAAGAACAGATAAAGTATTTGTGGCAGTAACTCTGGTATGTTGAGGTTTGTCCCAGTTTCAATAGCTTCTTTCAGCAAATGATACATTCTTGCTGACAGAGATTTTACCAGAATCAACATGATACACTCTGTATGCCTTTGAATGCTGACTATAACCAATAAACACTCCCATTACAGCTTTGGATTGCAACTTATCTCTGTGCTCTTCAATTATATGCTGGTAACAAAGGCATCCAAAGACTTTGAGATGTGATACAGATGGTTTTCTTTCAAACCATACTTCATAAGGAGTGGTATTTTTGAGTGCACGAGAAGGCAACCGATTTAATAGATAAATAGCTATACTGGCAGTCTCGGCCCAAAAACTTTTGAGAAGTCCTTTTTCCAGCAAGAGACATCTCACCATCTCAATTATTGTTCGATTTTTCCTCTCACTAACACCATTTTGCTGTGGGCAATAAGGAGTTGTGAATTGATGAAATATTCCTTCTTTTTGTAGAAATTGAGTGAACTCTCAATATGTGTATTCTTCACCATTATCAGATCTGATTGCTTTAATCTTTCATTTTGTTTCAGCTTCAACTTGTGCTTTGAAATTTAAGAAGTGACCAAACACCTTAGACTTTGTTTTCATAAAGTAAATCCAGCACATGCGTGATAACTCATCAACAAAGATCAAGAAAAACTTATTGCCATTTAGAGATACTTCACTCATTGGGCCTCCAACATCGATGTGAACTAGATCAAGTTTTCCAATAGATCGACTTAAGCTTGCATGAGGATATGGATTCCTGGTAAGTTTTCCAAATTGACAAGTGCTGCAAACATGCTTGGATTCTGTGACTGATGGTAAATTTTCCACTAAACCAGATGTGCTGGCCTGAATCAAGGAGGAATAATTATAATGCCCAAGGCGTTTGTGCCATAAAGAGGTCAAGTTCATCTCATTTTCAGAAGCATGCAGACACACATCATTGAAATTTATTGGAAAACACTTTTTTTTCATTGGAACTGTCATGAGGTACTTATCTCTTGGATTATATATCTTGCAAGAATGGTCTTTAAACAATAGTGCATAACCATCATCGACCATCTGTCCCACACTTAAGAGATTTTGGGTAATTTCAGGTACAAGAAGTACTTTAAATGCATACCTATCACCAGAAGAGGTTCGTGTCTCCACAGATCCTTTTCCAGTTGCTTGCAGATACACCCCATTACCTATCTTCACGTACAATCGGTGTTGAGTGTCAAGTTCTGCGAAGAGCTCTGCATATGGTGTTATGTGACTTGAAGCTCCACTATCTAATAACCACTGATTTGCTTCAACAACTTTTGATTCTGTTTGAGCCATCAGAAGTGTTTCTTCAGCAATCTCAGCTCTCTCAAATGCTTAAGGTGATTTCTCTCAATTTTCAGACTTATTCTTGCACACCTTTTCTATATGACCATGCTAATTATAGATTTAGCACTTAGCTGAAGATTTGAACTAGTAGTTGGCTTCTGCATGGCTATGTTTTTTGCAATGGGAACACATTTGATGCTTATTCTTCTTACCTTATAATCTACTTGTTTGAGAATTCTTTTTCCCTCTGTCTTTCTGTTCATTTGAACTTTTACTGTTGTAAGCATCAACTGAGCCTTTTCCTTTCATCTTGGCCATCATAGCATGATTTGTGTAGCTGTCGAGACGCATGGCTCTCCTACTATCTGATGCTTGGAGAGCATTGACTACATCTGTGAGTTGCAGTTGTGGAAGATCCTTTGAACCTTTAAGTGATGAAATTGTGGGTTCAACCCTTTCAGGTAAGGATATCAACACTTTCTCTACAACTCTTTTTTCAGGTAGATTTTCTCCCAAAAGTCTTACTTGATTGACTATTTTCATCACTTTTCCAATGTACGCATTCACTGAGTTAGACTCCTTTATCTGAAGAATTTCAAATTCTCTCATAAGATTGAGAATTTGAAGTTTCCTTGTCATGTCAGAACCTTGGAACTCATCTCTAAGTTTGTCCCAAGCCTCCTTTGCCGTGGAACAAGCCATAATTCTTGCAAACACTGGTTCCGTGACACATGCATGGAGAAAGGACAGAGCTCGATACCGTTCAGCAACTTCTTCCCCATGTTGTTTGATTTGAGCAAGTGTTGCTGTTTCTTTCAAGGTAGGGGGTTTTGAACCTGTCTTGACAATGTCCCATAAGTCATAAGCCTGTAAGTAGGCTTTTATTTTAACTAACCAGGACGAATAGTTTTTAAAATTGAAGGTGGGAGGTGACGGGTGTGAAGCTGTATTGGAGATAGATATATTACTATCAATTTGCAATGTTGTTAAAGTTGTGAATTTGGTTGGTGGTATGTTTCAGGTTTCTCAAGAGCTTAGTTTTAGCTCTGATACCATGATAAATTATGGAGGATGAAAATATGGCTTTTATTAAGAAGCCTCCATTTTAGGTTGAGTATAATAAGGATGAACAGAGTATTTGCAAAATGAAGAAAAAAACACATACTTCATTCATAATCCAAACAATATATATAGCCTACTAGCTACTTGGTAGTTATAAGGAATTACAAGTGAAAGCATGATAAAAAATAACTAAATACAGCATCATGTTTTCAACTTCCACGCATAAGTCATGCTGTTGTTTTCAACTGATAGTAACTTGTTGCCAGCATTATCAACAACAAACGTTAGCCTGTCAAATATCAACTAATTATTTTCAAGCATGCCCTTGGGCATGAAAGAAAATCTTTACAAATCCAAGGGGCCAAATTTGTACACAAACCGATTCAACCAAGGAAAGAATAACACAATTTCAACATAAAAACACAAACTGATGCTATAATGGAATGAATCACACAATTTCAGCTATGAATCACGTAAATCTGAGGGAGATCAAAGGATGACCTGAAACGGCTGAGGAAGAAGTCAGGACCGAGAGAGGTGACCCAGACATGTATGAGTTATTTTGCTCGAAAGGCAACAAGTGATTAGAAGGCATTAGCATTTCACCAGTTGAAACACAGAAGATCCTAAATAAGATGTATTGAGTTGCATTAAGACAAAGAACCGATCACTTTAGAAGTTATGTTTTGATTAATGAATTGATATTTAAAAATTCATTCTCCTCTTTCAGAAAGTTGTTCTTTGGGTTTTTCAGAGGCCAAATTATGTCAGAAAGCCTCAAGCCTACAGTTCACCAATAGCCAAACACAATAGTCAACTTTCTCAACTTTACTTTTATCCAGTTAGAAAATTCTGTCAGCTCCAACCATTGTCAGAGAACCTCATCATGTTCCTGTAACTGTAAGAAAGAGTCTCATTGTCCGTATACGATCGGTTTGAAGCAAATTAAACTATTAGCATCATTTACACTACTGCAGATTCGAACCCAAAAGCTAGCAAAAGTGAAATTCCTTGGGAGAATCAAAATGGAGCAAACTCAACCCCGAGCACCACACGTAGTCTTGTTGCCTTTCCCTTCAATTGGCCACATCAAACCCTTGCTCAGCCTGGCAGAGCCTCTCAGCCATGCCAATTTCCAAGTCACCTTCCTAAACCCTCAACAGATCCACGATCGTCTCCTTTTCTCCATGGATATGCTTGCATTCCACCGTCGGCACCTCGAATTTGAGTTATTGTCCATGCCTGACCCTGTTCGTCCGTCACATGATCGTCCACGCCCTGGCCTATTTAGCCTCCATGACAAGATATTATCTTTAGGGTCTGTGATCAAGCTAGCGCTCGGTGAGCTTTTGATTTCTTCCCTAGTGGGGACGAATCCCGATGGACTTGTGTGGATCCTACGCCCTACCCCCCGAGGTGGGTCTTCATTAGTAGACTTCCTTGTCTTTATTATTGTGTTTACTTATTATGATGAGATGGGGCTGCATGCACCAATTAGAAAGGCTTAAGCACCTAATTGGATAGGCGTTAAGTCTTGGATTACTGACTCTTAGTATTTGTCTTTACTGCCTTTCACAGTTCTGATTTTGTTCCTCCTCTGACTCTTGGTCCCCTTAAATTACGTTGCACGGTTTTTAAACAAATTTGGGGCTCCATTAATTATATATAAAAAAACTTTAATCATACTTGTCATGATTTCAAATATTTTTAATTAATTTTTATAAATAAAATGCATTTTTTAAAAAAGTTATATTTATTGATTTTATCAAATAAAGTTATCAAAATATTCTTAATTTAAAAATTAATATATTTATTTATATTTACAATAATTTTATTTAAAATTAATAATATAACTTTTTCTTAATACTAGAACTTACTCACAAGAATTAACATAAAGTATTATGTGAGAAAAACAATTAAAATTATAAGAAATGTAAGCGGAGTTTACAAATTATATTTTTAATTTTTAATTTTTTTACGTTATAATAAATGATTTCATGAAGTAAATGAAATGATTGATTATTTGAATTATTTTTCAACTTTTTTTTATCACATTTAATTTTTTTTATTTCCCAAGTCCTTGTATTTTGAATATAAAAAAATAAAAAAACAATTTTCTCGACATAAATAAATTCTAACATTTTAATGTATTTGGAGTTTTAAAACTTGATAATTTCTTAAGAATTTAGCCTCTTTTCTTAATAGGTGTAAATGCATAAGTAATTTTTTTTTTGTTTTGATAACAAAAAACTAAGATTAAAAAAGTCATCTTGATTAAAAAGTTATAAGATAAAAAGAGTGTTGACAATCATTCAAGAGATAGAAAAAATAAACTAAAATTAAATGGCCGAAATATTCAACAAAGGCTTATTAACTATATAGGCTTTTAATTAATTAGTTATTTATTTATTTTTAAAAATGCAAAGGCAAGCTTTGCCCCACAAAAATTTTAAAAAATAAAATTGTGGGGAAAATTCTTGGAAGTACATTTAATGGGAATCTTTGTTCACAATTCTCTTCTTTCTCTGTCCCTCTTTTAGCATTGTTGTATTTCAACCTTTCACCTTTGATGAAAAAAAAAATAAGAGAGCGTTTAGTACGAGGAAAGTGAGAGCACATTCTCTGAAATGTGTCCAATTAAATTATATTGTCGTGTTTGTTTTGCAACAGATAACTGTAATGTAAAATTGTAATGCAATCAAATTACACTGCACTCTGTAATATTTTTAAATACACTTTTACCCTTCAACTTTATTACCTTATTAAAAAATTTTGTAACGTTATAATTAAAATAAAATATATTAAAATAAAATATATAATATAAAAATCAAAACTTAAATTAAAATAAAATATAAGAAATTAAAATTTATATAATATAGGTAAAAGAAATTAAAATAAAATATATAATATAAAAAATATATTAAAAATAAAAAAAAGATTATAATAAAAAATAAAAATAAAATATATGACATTAAAAATATATTTAAGAGATGATATTATATAAAAATTAATAATAAAAAATATAAGTATATTAAACTTATATTTTAATAAATAGGGGTAATTTTAAAAATTAACATTATATTCTCAGCAAAGTCCTTGTAAATCAAATGCTGCAATGTTATCTTCCCTGTATTTTAATTATTATTTTGCTTCTATACCAAACACTGTAATATTATTTTCCCTGCAATCACATTACCTGTAATCACATTGCATTGTAAAGTACCAAATGCCACCTAAAGGCATTATAGGCGATTTAACAAACTTTATTAAAGATTAAAAGCGAAAAATATTTATTCTAACTTATTCCTATCCAAAAATAACATAAAATTCCTTTTATCTCACCTATTCGAAAATCAAATCTTTCCTTATTGCAAATTCTTTTGTCGGGGTTGGTGGGTTAAAGCTAAAATTGTTACTTATGAAATGGTTAATTCTCCGTAAAGAAAAACAAATGACGGAAATGATTTGATTATTATTTTTTTAATTTTTTATAATATTTTTAAATTTTTATATTTGATGTATTGTTGATATTATATTATGATAATGTATTAAAAACCTGTTTGGCCTAACTTTTTTTAACATAAAAGTTATTATTAAGTTCTTATGAAAAATAATAGTTTTTAGAATTAAGCTAAAGTTGTTTCATAAACTGTTTAACAAAATAAATTATGTAAACTCTAATTTCGATTAGAATTACCATAAAAGGTATTCATGCTATCTTCAATCACTTTATAAATTATAATGTAATGCTTTAAGTTTATATATAATTTCATATGTTAAAATCGAAGAAATCAATAAAAAAGGAATAATATTCAAACTTATATAGTAGCAATAGTATTATATTTTTGTTGATCTAACAAGCAATCGAACCTTGATACTTCAATTCTCAAAAAATAAGATAAAAGAGGAAACGATGTATTTAATATTACAATCCTTTTTTGTGAAAAAGAGAGAAAATCTGTAAATAGTATCTGAATACAATTTTGAATTTTAATTTTTTTTTAATTTTTGTAAGAACAAAAAAATTTTAGATTTTGATATTCTGTTGTTGGGTCTTCTTTTTTTTATTAATTTTTGTAGAGAGAGGTAGAGAATAGGGAAATCGTGATTTATGTTGAAGAATAGTAATTTGTGGAGGGAACGAGAGGAGAGGGAGACTAATTGAGAGAGAAGTATTTTTTGAAAATTAATGTGTTTTTAAAAGAATAAAAGAAAAAGCTATTTCTTGGAGCTTTTTTTTAAGCTTTTTTTTTTAAATTTTGTTTTAAAAAAAAAGTTATTTTTTTTAAGAGTTTCTTAAAATATTATATTTGACTTAACTTTTAATTTTAAAAAATAGATACGTTGAAAAAAATTAGGCAAAACATGTACTAAATATAAATCTGGTTGTTTTGTTTAGAGATTGCTAAATTGGTAAGGAATGGGATTCATGAATCCTAAATAGTTAGATAAGAAGATAAAGTAACAAATCTAAGATGGATTCTTTTGGGGTTGTAGTTTTGGCAACTATCTTTGCAACTTGTTCGACAAAATCCACTATAATATTGGAAATACACCAAATAAAATGTTATGAATTTCATCAAATTTTTGTCCAAAAATAAAAGACAAATGGTACCCCATTGAATGACAGGACAATTCAGGCATGAGTGTCATGTCGGAGGACCAGGGTCCAGCTCTGCACCATTTGCACTTTGATCTGTCCCTTTTGACAGGATGTCGGATACAACATATTTCCTTTTGGGTGTTCAGATTTTGGTTCAGCCTGATTGATTAGCAAGCCCAACCCAACACATTTATTATGTGAAACAGGCCTGAGCATGTTTAAAGTCCGTTTAGTAATAAAAAATAAAGAAAATTATCTCATGAAATCTTTTATAAAAATTTTTCAGGTAAAATACACAAATTTCTTCATTTTTAAACATAATTTCATACGAATTTATTAATTTTTAAAATAAATAATATATAAACAACATTAATACTTAAATGTGAAATATTTAAAATATTTTTTTTACTCTTTTCTTTCTTTTAGATTGATGTTTCTTGCCACCATATCAGTGCTCCTTGGGGCCAATGGTCGATCGGTGAAGGTAGTGTAGGTTTTTTTAAAAAAATTATAAATTTATAATTTTTAAAATTATTAAAAAGTAAAATTATCTTTTTATTATTAATATGTTATCAAATTAACAAAGTTAATTAACTATTAGATTTATGTGTTTCACATAGTTATTTTTTTGAAAAAAATTTTATTTTAAAAATTAATAAACTCGTATGAAATTATAATTAAAAATTAAAAAATTTATAAATTTTATTCAAAATTTTAATATTTTTTTATTATTTAAATAAACAATTGAAAATATTTATTATTATTTATATCATCTCTTGGGTGCACACCTTGTATAGTTAGTGGACTCTTTTTATTGACTAGTAGAAACAGTTTTTTAAAAAATATTTTACGTCAAGACGAGCTATACCTTGCCGCAGCCACGCAACAAACCAAGACAAGTGGATCCAAATTAACGTTGGTCTCTGTGCCGCGAGGCCAAAGTCAAACTAAGTAATGCACATGCTGGATCTACTTCACGATTCTTCTGAAAACCAGGGAGCTAAGGAAAAATTCCTTCAAAGGATCAAAAATGGAACAAGCAGAACCCCAAGTACCCCACGTGGTGTTCTTGCCCATCCCTGGACTTGGTCACATCAAACCCATGCTCAAGCTAGCAGAGCTTCTCAGCCGTGCCAGTTTCCAAGTCACCTTCATAAACACGCAACGCATCCATGATCGTCTCCTCTCCACCGACTTGCTGGCACGCTACCCTGAGTTTCAGTTCCTGACGATCCCAGATGTTGTACCACGTGATCGTCCACGCTCGGGCACTATGAGTCCGGGTGATTTTTTATTGGCCGCAGGTCCTGTGATCAAGCCAGCGCTCCGTCAGCTTTTCATTTCGCTTTGCAAGAAAAAGGGACGGTGGCAGCCTGCTACGTGCATAATCGAAGATGGGATATTGTCTTCTTCTGTTATTGATGTTGCAGAGGAATTTCAGGTTCCTGTCTTCGCTTTCCGAACATCGAGTGCTTGTTGCATCTGGACTTACTTCCACGTACCTAAGCTCGTTGAAGAAGGGGATGTTCCAGTGGTACAAGGTTAGTTGGATCAAAGCAATTCTCATCACATTTTCAGCTAGTAGTTTTCTCAAAGGATTTCTGGTCTAAGTTACTGGGTTGATTTTCTCTAAGGAATAGCAGAAAACTAGATAAATCACCAACAAGAATAAGATAATTGTATGCCTGCTCTGATAATCAAATGGCAAACAATCAGATTCTTGATTACTTGTATATAATTAAGAAAAGAAGTGGCAAGCTAACCACTTACCTTGATCTGGCATTCTTGTGGTATCTCTGTTTTGGATAATTGAGATTTGTATTTATCTAAGAAAAGCAGGAAATTGCCTGCTACAGAGGAAGCAACCTGCAGAAGCAGGAAACAATGGAAAAGATGGAACATCAAACAAAAATGTTATCTGCCAAACCCCAATTTACACTTAGTTCCCTGTTTACATGATCATTAGCAATGTTGTGTATCCCATCAAGCCTGAATTTAACAGAATCTATGATGCAATTAAGAAAAAAAAAAACTCTTTAATGATTCATTATCATTTAGCTTGGTTTTAACTTGTATGGTGTTGCAGATAAAGACATGGACAAGCCAGTCACTTGCATTCCAGGACTAGAGAATGTTGTTCGACGTCGAGATCTTCCGGGAATTTTCAGGATTGAGAGAGCTGACGATCCAGGCTTGGAATTCTTTATCAACGACCAAACCTTAGTCATGCCACGAGCATTTGCAGTGATAATCAACACTTTCGATGGACTTGAAGCAACCATGTTATCTAAACTGGCTTCTGTTTTTACCAAAATGTACACTGTCGGTCCTTTACACGGTCTCTCCAATGCCCGCGCGAAGGACCTAACAACTTCAGCATCAAGCAACAGTATTCTATGGAAAGAAGATAGAGGCTGCATGCCTTGGCTTGATTCTCAGCCGTCAAGATCAGTTGTTTTTGTTAGCTTTGGGAGTTTAATAGGCTTGACACGAGACAAAATGCTTGAGTTCCGACATGGCTTGGTGAATAGTGGCTATTCATTTTTGTGGGTCATTCGACCAGACTCAATTACAGGAGAGGTTGATCCAAGCCTGATCCCAGGGGAGCTGAAAGCCATGATAGAAGACAACAAAGGATTGATGGTGAGTTGGGCTCCTCAAGAAGAGGTCTTGGCTCACCCAGCTATCGGTGTGTTCTTAACCCACAGCGGATGGAACTCGACCTTGGAGAGTGTATATGCAGGAGTACCCATGATTTGTTGGCCTGCAATTGGTGACCAACAAATCAACAGCAGGTTCGTGAGTGATGTGTGGAAAATCGGTTTTGACATGAAAGATTCGTGTGATAGATCATTGATTGAGAAAATGGTGAGAGATCTGATGGAGGATAAAAGAGAAGAGATCATGAAATCAGTGAATAAGATTAAGAAGCTGGCTCATGAAACTGTCAAGGAAGGGGGCTCTTCTTTCTCCAACCTTGAGAAATTGATTGATGACATTTGGTCAATGAGTCATTTTGCTCGGAAGGAAAGAAGTGACTAGAAGGCATTAGCATTTCACCAGTTATAAAACAATGTATCCTAAATAATAAATGTTAGTAGGCATCCTATAAATATTATTGAAATCTATATCAACAAACGATTCAACAAAACTCTCGATTGCTATATCTTTCCCAACAATTAATGTCTTTTTCATTATATATGTCAATCTTCTTGTTATCGAAAAATTAATACCTGAGATGAGCATGTTCGAATTTATTACAAGAAAAGAATTAATTTTGTTACATATAAGATGAAAATTGAACAATGAAACCAACAGTTGCAGCTAGAGCCTAGAGAAACATCATTAATGGTGTAAACACTAGCCACCAGAGTACTAATGTCAGAGAGAGCAAGCTCAGGTTTATTTCATTAGTGATTTAGTTAATTAGATTTAAATGCAAAAGAACAATGGACAACTCTCCCTATGACAAGTGCTCAGTTAGAAGCACTGCAGAACAGGTAACAGCAAAGCAAGAGGGCATATGGGCAAAATGTAGTTTTGGCCTCTAACTCATACCAGCATTCTCTTCTTAAATAATAATAATAATAAAGCAAAGAAGTGCACACATGAAGGAAGAAAGATCAGAAACTTCCTGAATTAGAAAGGAGAACAAAATATGACTCATCCATCATAAATGAGTTGTTCATGAAGTTTTTTTTTTTTTCATTTTTTGAGAATTTCTCATCTTTCATCTTTCCTTTTGTCTGTTATGTGAATAATCTTTCAGTCCAATGCAATATATATGTATATAATTCATCATAAATTTGCAAAGTGTTGCTGAATGTTGTGAACAGATAAAGTTGCTTGAACATTTTAAGCAGAATTCTGAATATTCTGAACAGTGTATACTTAGTTTACAGTATTTCTTTTAATTAGATATTGCTAAGAAAGAAGAACAGAACCCATCAGCGGTCGTTAACGTTAGCCTGTCAAATATCAACTAATTATTTTCAAGCATCCCCCTGGGCATGAAAGAAAATCTGTACAAATCCAGGGGGCCAAATCTGTACACAAACCGATTCAACCAAGGAAAGAATAACACAATTTCAGCATAAAAACACAAACTGATGCTATAATGGAATGAATCACACAATCTCCGCTATGAATCACGTAAATCTGAGGGAGATCAGAGGATGACCTAAAACGGCTGAGGAAGAAGACAGCACCGAGAGAGGTGGCCCAGACATGTATGAATCTTTTTGCTCGAAAGGCAACAAGTGATTAGAAGGCATTGGCATTTCACCAGTTGAAACAAAGAAGATCCTAAATAAGATGTATTGAGTTGCGTAAAGACAAGGAACCAATTACTTTAGAAGTTATGTTTTGATTAGTTAATTGATGTTTGAAAATTCATTCTACCATTTCAGAAAGTTGTTCTTTGGGTTTGTCAGAGGCCAAATTCTGTCAGAAAGCCTCAGGCCCGCAGTTCACCAATAGCCAAACTACAATAGTAAACTCTCTCAGCTTTACTTTTATCCAGTTAGAAAATTCTGTCAGCTCCAACCATTGTCAGAGAACCTCATCATGTTCCTGTAACTGTAAGAAAGAATCTCCTTGTCTGTATACGATCGGTTTGAAGCAAATTAAACTATTAGCATCATTTACACTACTGCAGATTAGAACCCGGGAGCTAGCTAAAGCGAAATTCCTTGGGAGAATCAAAATGGAGCAAACACAACCCCGAGTGCCACACGTAGTCTTGTTGCCTTTCCCTTCACTTGGCCACATCAAACCCTTGCTCAGCCTGGCAGAGCTTCTCAGCCATGCCAGTTTCCAAGTCACCTTCCTAAACCCTCAGCAGATCCACGATCGTCTCCTTCTCTCCATGGATATGCCTGCATTCCACCGTCGGCACCCTGAATTTGAGTTCTTGTCCATGCCTGACCCTGTTCGTCGGTCAAGTGATCGTCCACGCCCCGGCCTATTTAGCCTTCATGACAACATATTATCTTTAGGGTCTGTGATCAAGCCAGCGCTCGGTGAGCTTTTGATTTCTTTCAATCGGGAAAGGGGACGGCGACAGCCTGCAACGTGCATAATAGCAGATGGGTTATTGTCATCTCCTGTTATTGATGTTGCAGAGCAATTTGAGATTCCTTTCTTCGCTTTGCGAACATCGAGTGCTTGTTGCATCTGGGCTTACTTTAATCTACCAAAGCTCGTGGAAGAAGGGGATGTTCCTTTTCAAGGTTAGTTGGGGATCAAATCTTCTTAACTATCTTCAATAAGTACTTTTTATACGCTTGGATCAGTGTTTTTGTGGTTCCGATTCTTGAAATACACGTTTAGACAGTCTTTTTTTTTAGTGGATTTCATGTTTTCCTTTTGGATTAATTGGTTTTGTCTAGGAATCAGTTTTAAAACTAGAAAACAAACCTTAAATTATTTACTATAATTAAGTAAAAGAACAAGAGAAGTTCTATCCTAACTGTACACAGCATATGACTAACAAGCTTGTTGTATTTCACTTGCCAGTCCTAGCATTAATTATTGAATACCCAATTTTTTTTAGAATAATGTTTATCCAGCTTTTCATTTGAGATGCTGAAGCAATGATGTTGCTTATATGCCATCCTTTTGTTTTTGAGATTGTTTCATTTCACTTTGAATTGCAATCAAACCTTTGATTTTAGTTGCAGATGAAGACATGGACAAGCTGGTCACTTGCATTCCGGGACTGGAGAATGTTGTTCGACGCCGTGATCTTCCAGGAATTTTCAGGATCGAGAGAGCCAATGATCCAGCTTTGGAATACTTTATCAACGATCAAACCTTAGTCTTGCCACGAGCATCTGGTTTGATACTCAATACTTTTGATGAACTTGAAGCACCCGTGATAGCTAAACTTGGTTCTCATTTTACCAAAGTCTACACTGTCGGCCCTTTGCATAGTCTTTCTACTGTCCGCATGAAGGACCTGATATCTGTAGCATCAGGCGAAAATATTCTATGGAAAGAAGACACAAGTTGCATGACTTGGCTTGATTCTCAGCTGTCAAAATCAGTTATTTTTGTTAGCTTTGGTAGTGTAATCAGCTTTACGCGTGACCAGATGTTCGAGTTGTGGCATGGCTTGGTTAATTGCGGTAAACCCTTTTTGTGGGTCATTCGACAAGACTCAATTATTGGGGAGGATGGTCCAAGCTTAATCTTGGGGAAGCTTAAAGACATGACAGGAGATAAAGGGCTGCTGGTGAGTTGGGCACCTCAAGAACTGGTCTTGACACATCCAGCCATCGGTGGGTTCTTCACTCATAGCGGATGGAACTCAACCTTGGAGAGTATATTTGCAGGCGTGCCCATGATCTGTTGGCCTGCAATCGGTGACCAGCAAATGAACAGCAGGTTTGTGAGTGATGTGTGGAAAATCGGTTTTGACATGAAAGATTCGTGTGATAGATCATTGATTGAGAAAATGGTGAGAGATCTGATGGAGGATAAAAGAGAAGAGATCATGAAATCAGTGAATGAGATTAAAAAGTTGGCTCATGAGGCTGTCAAGGAAGGGGGGTCTTCTTTCTGCAACCTCGACAAATTGATTGATGACATACGGTTAAGGAGTCATTTAGCTCACAACAATTCTGAAGGCAAGAAGTGATCTGAAGGTATTATCACTTCACTGGTAATAACATTGTATTGTCATTATAAAACAATGTATTGGAACCTATGTTTTAATCAGATGAATGATAATACATTGATGCTTAATTTATTTTTTCAAATTTTAATGCTTAATTTAACATTACATGTGTTCATATAAAGACATGTTACCATTATCCACTACTCGTGACTTTGCGATGAGGCAACCACATGTTCTGGTCTTGCCCTTCCCTGCCCAAGGCCACATCAAACCCATGCTCTGCCTAGCAGAACTCCTCTGTCAAGCTGGTCTCCGGGTCACTTTCCTCAACACCCACCATAGTCACCGTCGTTTAAACAACCTCCAAGACCTCTCCACTCGGTTCCCCACCCTTCATTTCGAGTCTGTATCCGATGGACTCCCTGAAGATCATCCACGTAACCTTGTACACTTCATGCACTTAGTGCACTCAATCAAGAATGTTACCAAGCCACTTCTCCGGGATTTGCTTACCTCTTTGTCCCTTAAAACTGATATTCCTCCTGTTAGTTGCATAATCGCAGATGGGATTTTGTCTTTTGCCATTGACGTTGCAGAAGAGTTACAAATAACAGTGATTATCTTTCGAACTATAAGTAGTTGTTGCTTGTGGTCTTATCTTTGTGTTCCCAAGCTCATTCAACAAGGAGAGCTTCAATTTTCAGGTAAGCTTTTAAACTGCTCAACTTCAATTCTACATTTATTTTTAGTGTTATATTTGAAAAATTTTAGCAAGATAAAATTGTTACAGATAGTGATATGGGTCAGAAAGTTAGCAGCGTTCCAGAAATGAAAGGCAGTTTAAGACTGCATGATCGGCCTTATTCTTTCGGATTGAAACAATTGGAAGACCCTAACTTTCAATTCTTTGTAAGCGAGACTCAAGCCATGACTCGAGCTTCTGCTGTTATCTTCAATACATTTGACTCCCTGGAAGCTCCTGTTCTCTCTCAAATGATCCCCCTTCTTCCTAAAGTTTACACCATTGGACCTCTCCATGCTCTCCGGAAAGCTCGTCTTGGAGATCTATCACAACATTCATCATTCAACGGCAACCTGAGGGAAGCAGACCACAACTGCATCACTTGGCTTGACTCACAGCCGCTAAGATCTGTTGTTTATGTGAGTTTCGGAAGCCATGTGGTTTTAACAAGTGAAGAATTATTGGAGTTCTGGCACGGGCTGGTGAACAGCGGTAAGCGGTTCCTGTGGGTCCTTAGACCAGACATAATCGCAGGAGAGAAGGACCATAACCAAATCATTGCACGAGAGCCCGATTTGGGGACAAAAGAAAAAGGGTTGCTTGTGGATTGGGCTCCCCAAGAGGAGGTCTTGGCTCATCCATCGGTGGGTGGGTTCTTGACCCACTGCGGTTGGAACTCGACCCTTGAAAGCATGGTGGCTGGTGTCCCTATGCTATGTTGGCCCAAACTACCTGACCAATTGGTCAACAGCAGTTGCGTGAGTGAGGTGTGGAAGATTGGACTTGACCTGAAGGATATGTGTGATAGGTCAACGGTGGAGAAGATGGTCAGGGCATTGATGGAAGATCGAAGGGAGGAGGTTATGAGATCAGTGGATGGAATTTCGAAGCTGGCTCGAGAGAGTGTTAGCCATGGCGGGTCTTCCTCTAGCAACTTAGAGATGCTAATTCAAGAACTTGAAACTTAATAACATGTTATGATGGAGTACTTTGGTTTCAATTATCTTGCATATGTATACATAAAGTTCATTCTTCCAAAGTTCAAAATCCAGGAGCTTAACTATAGCAAAAAATCTATGAAAATGGAGCAACAGCAGCTAGAACTTCAAGCACCCCACACAGTCTTCTTGCCCTTCCCTGCCCAAGGCCGCGTCAAACCCATGCTCAAACTAGCAGAGCTTCTCAGTTATGCTAGCTCCCAAGTCACCTTCACAAACACTGAATACGTCCACGATCATTTACTTTATATATATGTAATATTAAAAAAAACTTTAAAAACTCGATATGACTGTTAGAATCGAGTGTTACAAAGCTGGATAATACACACCTTTTTGGTGCTTGAATCATATTCAATTGCGTGTAACCTAGGCATTCCTGGTGAGAGGTTTCATGGAGGGTATAAGGGAGAACAAACTATGAAATCAATAGACGAGATTGCAAAGCAAGCTCAGGATATAGTGTCCAGGAAGGTGGGTCTTCTGATAGCAACCTGGAGAAATTGATTGAACACATAATAAGGTCAATGAATCTGACAACTTTGATCAAATGTCAGCCAGAGAATTAAGCACTGCTGGTCCAGTAATTATTATCCGAATCTTGCAACAATTAATAAAATTAGATTAATGCTGAATTGCTATTAGAATTATTAAGATTTTGATTTCTGATGTTGGGCAGTATCTTTTCACCCCATGGAGAGAACAAGTTAGAAAGATAGGTTCTTCAATTAATGTTAATCCAATGTCCTATCGTCAAGAAATTGTAAGTGGAATATTCAAATTATAAATATCATATTTGAGAGTTAGGTAAGCACTTGTGACGCTGCTACCTAATCTTTTTAATAAAAGAGTTAGGTAAAAGAAATCAATTGTGATAAAGTTACAAATCTTACTAAAGTGAATCATCAATATTTAGAAACTTCATTAAACTAAAATTAGCCTAAAATTAGATTAAATAAAAAAAATATATTATATTTATATTTTTTAAAAAATAATAATTTAATAATATATTCGTGTATCAACTTAATTTAATTAAAAGATAAAAACAAGAAGAAATGTATTGCTGTTTGTCCTCCAATTCCAGTCTCGTGGATCACAATCAGATAGCCGACAATAGTGTGCGTGGAGCCTCATGTCTGCATGATCAGATATTGATGTTTCCTAGGAGTTTTCTACCTATATTTGGGTGTTATCATCCGGAATTGAGCAACCAATAGCCCAAAGCAAATTGTTATCTAATAATGGAGCAACCAGAACCCCAAGTTCCTCACGTAGTCTTCTTGCCCTTCCCTGCACATGGCCACATCAAACCCATGTTTAGGCTAGCAGAACTTCTCAGTCATGCCAATTTCCAAGTCGCCTTCCTAAACACTCAACGCAACCACGACCTTCTCCTTCTTTCCTCCGATATTCCAGCATTCCGTAGCCGGTATCCTAATTTTCAGCTCTTGCCCTACCCTGATAAAGTCCCACTCGGTCTTGATCCACATAGACGGTCCGAACAAGGTTTTGTTGACCTTTTGCTCTCTACAAAAGCTGCGGCGAAGCAAGCTTTGAGTGAGTTGTTGAAGAAAAAAACAGGGCTGCGGCCTCCCACGTGCATCATAGCAGATTGGGCAATCATGTGTTCTTCCGCCATGGATGTTGCCAAGGAGTTTGGGAATATTCCTGTCTTCGCCTTTCAAGGAGGGTGTGCTCACTACATGTGGATGGACTTTCATCTCTTGAAGCTCATCGAAGAAGGGGAAGTTCCATTACGAGGTTGTAGGCATGCATATATAGTTGCTGTGACCATCTAACTCTCTTGACTTTTAATTTTTCTTGTGTGAACAGTGAGAAATTAAACCATATTCTGTTTAACAGATAAAGATATGGACAAGCCGGTCACTTCCATTTCAGGATTGGGAATGTCTGTTCGACGCCGGGATCTATCGGGTTTTGCCAGGTTTGACACAGTTTGCAAACAAGTCATAGAAATCAGTACTAATTATGGATCCTCAGCTGTGTCTCAAGCATATGGTGTGATACTTAACACCTTTGACAAACTCGAAGCCCCAGTAATCTTTAAACTTAGCTCTTTTTGGCCTTTTAAAATTTACACCATTGGTCCTTTGCATGGTCTGCTTAATAACTATTGTATTAAGGATTCAAATCCTTTACATTCAATCAATGTTACTATCTGCAAAGAAGACACAAGCTGCATTACATGGCTGGATTCTCAACCATCAGGATCAGTCATTTTTGTTAGCTTTGGGAGTTTGGTAAGTTTATCTCGCAGCCAAATCCTTGAGATTGGGCAGGGTTTACTCAATAGCTGCAGGCCTTTCTTGTGGGTCATTCTACCCAACCCCATTGTTGGACAACAAGAAGATGATTCAACTCCAGGACAAATCCTGATGGAGCTTGAAAACATGTCGAAGGAGAAAGGGTTGATAGTGAGTTGGGCGCCTCAAGAAAAGGTCTTAGCCCATCCAGCCATCGGTGGGTTCTTGACGCATAGTGGATGGAATTCAACCATGGAGAGCATTTACGCGAGGGTGCCCATGATTTGTTGGCCTACGGGAGCTGACCAGCTAGTCAACAGCAGATGTGTGAGTGAATTATGGAGGATTGGTTTTGACATGAAAGATACATGTGATAGATCAACGGTTGAGAAACTGGTGAATGATCTAATGGAAGATAAGAGAGATGAGATAATGAAATCAATGGATAAGATTACAAGGCAGGCAGAAGAGAGTGTCCAGGAAGGTGGATCTTCGTATTGCAACCTCCAGCGGTTGATTACTGATATACGATCACTCATTCCTACATAATGTTGCTAGCAAAAGATTACCAAGCAGGCTTGAAATAGTGTAGGATGGATCTTCGGTTTGCATCTTGGCAAAGTTGATACTTTTGCGTAGGGAACGAAAGGGATACTTTTGTTGTGTGGTTTTCTTGCAGAGCCTGGATTTTAAGTTGATATGGGTCTATTAACAACTTAAAATCTGGTGATGTTCTTGTACTCTTACAAGAATTTGATTTAAATCCGTGTTGTGTTGAAATGAAATGCCTTTTTTTCAAAATAAAAAAAACTTGGAAAAGTTGATAGAAATCATAAAGGATCAATGAGTCCTTCGGCTTGTGAAGTGTCTGAAGACATGTAATCAATGGAAAACCATTGTTGAGAAGAAGACTTAAACACTTTTTTTTTTGGAAGGGCATGAACATTTTATTGAAAGAACCGGCAAGGGGGTTGCTACAAAAAAGCAGAGACGTAGAAAGAAATCCCTTCAGCTGCTAATACCCTGTTACAGAGAAACCAAATGGGTCACACTCAGCCAAAAAATATTCATGCCCACCTGTACATGCAAAAATACCTCAAAATAAATATCCATTTTCCATGCTAAAAATAAAGAAAGAATAGGAATGAATTGAAACCATCGCAAATCATTATCATCAAATCAATGACAGGCGAAACATTAAAAAACTATAGAGAATTTACCCATTCGCATAACAGCTGTTTTGGCAAAAGAAAGAAATAAACTATGCCAATGAAATAAACACTATCACTCCATTACTTATTTATATGAAATAAACACAATCACTCCATTACTTATTTAATTATTTTTTTCATAGGCTGGACAGCTTAATAATCTAGTTGCTGATATCAATGGATTTGAGTTTTGTCTTCTTCTCTTCCACCTTTGGCATTGTCACAGTCAGCACTCCATTTTCCATTGTTGCTTTCACTTCATCAACCTTTGCATTTTCTGGTAACCTGAATCTCCTAAGGAACTTTCCACGTCCCCTCTCTATACGGTGCCACTTCTCATTCTTGTCCTCTTTCTCCACACTTCTTTCTCCACTTAACTGAAGAACCCTTCCTTCCTCGATTTCCACTTTCACTTCTTCCTTTTTCAGTCCAGGAAGATCAGCCTTGATTACATGAGCCTCTGGGGTCTCTTTCCAATCGATTTGGGCATTGGCAAATGTTGAAATCTCATCATTAGAATTTAAAGGTGCCCAGATATCTGAAGAGAATGGGTCGAAGATAATCCTGTTGCCAAAAATAGATGGAATCAGGGACATTTTCTTTGTTTTTTCGAAGGTAGTGATGCAAGAAAGATTTTAGGGAACAACTCTTAATGCTAGTTCTTTCACTGAATAAGAAAAAAAAGCTTGGATGCGATTTATATATAAAGTTTGGCTTGTAGGATCTTGAAGTTTCGGGGCCATTCTCTTTTGATTGTCTTGGAAATCGGTGGATGGCTCGATGCTTCATGTTTCTTCTGAAATCTTCCACCAAGTTCCATCTACAATCCTCCTCTTTGCGTGGCAGCCACTGCCATTCCATTCACAGGACAGATGAGAAGGTTCTGGCTCATGGACCAGGGCCTGGCTATGATTTATTTCATGTGCTAACACCTACGGGCTTACTTGCCACCTCTAGAAATCTTGGACTTTGAAAGAAACTTAACATCCTGCCAGGACCCATCGGTCTTCTCTTTGTCGTTTTTCAGTGCCTTTCAAACCCAATTTAGTATGGGTTAAGTCGGTCCTAATGTTATGCTGATAACACGGCGTCAATGTTCCTTGCATCAGCCTTACCCTCGAACCAATTTAGCAACATATTCTATTCTAAAAAGGATTATCCTCTCGTGCACAGGAACTCCATTCAACATTGAGGGACAACATATATTCGGATGCCATATTCGTCTACATCCCTTCATCCATAAATTCTATTCAGGACAGGCAACATTTCCATCTTCTTTAAAAGAGGATTCCTCCCCCGAAATATCATGGACACACACACACACACAATTAGCATTACACTATAGATTGTTGTACATTTAGAATCCCATTGTTCCCTTTTAAATACTTATCCCGATATCTTAGCCTTTCATAGCAATATAGCATCAACATTTATATCATTAATTTGTTTCATTTCAAGGGTTAACTGTCACCTTAGTACCTAGACGTCTCCTTAGCTAGTTGTTTCACAACGATGTCGAAGGTTCCGAATAGCTATTTGCACGAGCCTTTCTACCAGCAAGCCTGGGATCCGTTCCAGGAATTCAACTTCGGGGGCACTCTGGTTGCGCCTCGTCCTGCTTTCTCCTCCGGATCACCGTTCGCGCTGGCGAACCTGGACTGGAAAGAGACCCCAGAAGCTCACGTGCTCAAAGCGGATCTTCCAGGGCTGAACAGGAACGAAGTGAAGTTGGAATTGGAGGACGGGAGGATCCTCTGCATCAGCGGGGACAAGAGCTCGGAGAAAGAAGTGAAGAGCGACAATTGGCACCGCGTGGAGTGGAGCAGCGGCTCGTTCGTGAGGCGGTTCAGGTTGCCTGAGGATGCAAAGGTTGATAAGCTGACGGCATATTTGGAGAACGGGGTGCTCACCGTGACAGTTCCTAAAAAAGAAGCCAGGAAAGGCAACCAGAAAAGAACCATTCAGATCCTTGGCTAGTGTGAGAGATTCTGCTTCTGCTTTAAGAATTTCATGAGGGAAATGAGAGGTTTGAGAGTTAAAGCCCAACTATTAAGACTTCATGATCATATAAAATAAAGAAATGTGATCTGAGTGTGCATGTGTACTACTCTTATATATTATTATTAAAATAAATATAATTAATAAATACTAGTAATGTTCCTCTTATTATTAGCTAATCTCTAGTTTAATATTAGGGTTATGATGGATTTACTATAATCAAAATTTATTTGAATTAAACTTGTTAACTATAAAAACACCATCGAGTTTTTGAAGGCAATTAAGTAAACAGTTTTATATTTGATGTATTGTACACTATCAATTAACTGCAAGATGACGCATCATTAATACACAACGAGTGAATTAATATCGTTTTTTTGTTAATAAATAAATTTAAAAAGATAAATACCCACAATTTTAAAACTATTTATTTTGAAAAGATTTTTAAACTTTTATTTTATATAACATAATTATGTATAGATACTATATAAGCTTACTGTATATCAAATACAAATCTTCAAAATTATACTATTACATAAAATCTCATAATTCTAGTCAAATTATATACTAAATGCAATGGTTTTTATTTTTTTTTCTGTTAATAAATTGTATTCTAGATGTTGTAATTATAACTTCCATCACATCTATGTTAGACTATTACTATTGGCAATATAATAACCATTTACTCTTTTAGAGGCGATTATCTTGAAAATCAAACAGAAGAAGAAGATGATGTTCCTGCCTTGGGCCCCTGCTGAGAAACTTCTACAGTGTTTACACTGGCTAAAACTCAAAAAGGACCAGAGCCCATGTGCCAACACCATGCCCATCTCTTCTCTTTGCCTTTCCACTGGCGACCCACAGATAGACATACGCTACACAGCTTTTAGTTAATTAATCATAAAGCAGGGAAATTAGTTGATAAAGACAGAATAAGATCTAAAATCTCTGCTTCAATGCGTCATTGGCTGGAATTATTTAAGCTGGAGATTAGTACAAAAAGATAAAGTAGCTTCTTATCTCTGCCTTGGCAGTCATTCGGTCCGTGCGAACTTGGAAATGTCAGTTCCAGGGGAATTGCTTGGGATCGAGTTTTGCAGGATTCTAAAGTACACTTCTCTTTTTCTCCTTCAATCCTTCCCCCACGCCCCTTCCGAGCACGTACAAGCCAAAGACATGACCAATCAACATCCCCCTGGAAGATTATAACCATGGAAGAGTAAGCCACCTGCCCTGGAAATGAGCGTGGAACCATGCAAACTCAATAAACCCAGCTTTAGAAATGAAGAAAAAAAGAAGAAAGATTCTGTATTTTCTTCTGTTCCCTCTTTAAAACCCTGCTTCTCTTCTTTCCCAAATACAAAACAATAAGAAAGAACAGAGGAAAAGGAAGTAATTGAAGTCGATGGTGAACATGGTGGAAACGACATCGGCTTGGAACACGACAGGACTCCACGTGCATCGGAAGTCGCTGTTGCACATGAGTTTCTACTGGGGACACAAATCCGAAATCCTCTTCTCCGGTTGGCCGGGTTCCAACTCGGGCATGTACGCGTTGGCCTTGATGTTCGTGTTCGCCTTGGCAGTGACCGTGGAGTGGCTCTCTTACTGCAGCATCATCAAGCCTGGAGCTAACAAGGTCGCCGCTGGGTTCTTTCAGACGGCGATGCACACGGTGCGTGCAGGGCTGAGCTACATGGTGATGCTGGCTGTCATGTCGTTTAACGGTGGCGTTTTCCTCGCCGCGGTTTTCGGACACGCGGTGGGGTTCTTGGTTTTCGGGAGTCGGGCTTTTAGAAAGTCCGGCGGGTCCGAGAAGAAGCCGGACCTTCCCCCCAGGAAGTAGGAAAATGCTGTGTTTAAGTGGAAATTGAGGGGGTAATTGATTTTCCATGTGTTTACTCTTTACTCTCTGTGTGTTTTGATTGACAGAAGTTAATCTCTTGTAATTTGGGTTACTTGTTGTGCAACTTTGAACAACTTCATAAGAATTTTGCATTCATTTTCCCTCATGAATTGTTATAAAAAAAAAAACTTAAATTTCACTTTTAATTTAATGTTAGTGCAAAAAAAAAAAGGTTTCAATACTAAGTTGGTAATTTGATTTAAGGCTTATAAATGAACAAAATATTTAATCTTCCCCAATTCCATTAAATTTGATAAATTTACATCTGACACGAAATTAAGCAGATTTAAATTTAAAATAATTTTGTTTTATATTTTAAACTTGTCAAATATATTTAATCAATTTAAAAAAAATTATAAATGTAAAGATTTTGAGACAATGATATAATTCGCAGCTCTATTTTTAATATTGAGGATAAATCTTTACAAATTATTATTTGACAAAAGAAACCATATTTGCTTTTGTATGTTGTTAAAACTTAGGGAAATTTTGTCATTTTTTTCCATTTTTGGTACAAATTAAGGTTATAACGCTCAAAAATCAAAATCAAAACTTAGGAAAACAGGATCAAACTAACCTCAATAATCAAGATTATAATCCTATAAGGGGATGATGGTGTCGAAATTGATTAGCTTGTCAAGTTTCTATGTAACCCAAAAGGGTAAGTTTATTATTTTAATTAAATATTGATTCCTTCTACTTACAATTAAAAAAAGAATCCCCTACTATTATAGGATGATAATCTCCCTTCTTTTACAACCATGAAAACTTGCAACCCATTGATTCCGAAAGCAGTTACAAGAATTAAATTGTTAAACAAGTTGAGTGATCATATATATTGAGTGAATGTATATAGGTATAGTATATATGTGACACGACTACGATAATTGATAATGAGTTTAACTAGGGTTAGCATCACATGTGTTACCTGAAATTTGTGTCGGCCTCCGGACCACGTTTTCAGACTATTTGAAGAATTCATGGCTATATATACATGTGGATGTCGTGCAAGTTGAAAGCCTGAAGTGAAGAAAGCAAAATAAAAAACGTAATCTGCGTATCTCCGTTGTCTCATCTTTCTCCAAGAAATGGTCCGATTTCGATCTCAATCTCATTCTCTAACTCTCCTCTGTCAGATTCTCTCTCCATTGTTGCTACTGATCTTCATGATCATCATCCATCCTTCATATGCAGATGAACCTGATGAACCTTTGCGTGGAAAAGACCTTGTGAACGAGGTCTGCAACCATACGTCGGACTACAAGTTCTGTGTCGACACTCTATTTCCGAGCGCAGCATCTGCCCCGTCGGCGACGGCCGGGGAGATCGCTAATACCGCTTTGCGTTTTGCACAAGTCAAAGCAACCGACGCCCGAGTCCTCATAGCTAGCCTCCTGCTCAAGAATTCTTCCAGCTCCACCGACCGCCGGCTTCTCCAGAGATGTCAGCTGGATAACAACAAGACGATCCGGGAGCTTTCGTCGGCTAACGATGACTTGAACTCCGATTCCATTGACAGCATGGTCGAAGATCTGAACAACGCTGCTAATGCCACGAGAAGTTGCCAGGATACCATCCGAGAAACCCCTTTTTCTTCAGCACTGGATAACAAGAACATTGAAGTGATTAAGCTTTGTGAAATTGGCGTCGTCTCCACCAAATTCTTCACCATTGATGATTTCACTTAAGCTTTTGTTTTTTAAACTTAACAGATGGAGAAAAGGGTTTTGTTTGAAACTATGGGAGTGCACAATTTCCATGAAAATAAACCATGTTAATGGTATAAGCAGAAGACCAAATAAACCGTATGTAATCCATGGCCATCCAAGGTCAAATAGCAGTTCATATTTTGTTTGATGTGATTGTAAGAACCCATTGTTAGATTAATTATATTACTGTATGCGATATTTGGTGTAATTAATGACAATTAAGTCAATTATCAAAATGATTAGCTTAAAAAAAAAAATCTCTATACAATTATAAGTCGCAAACAAAGTTCAAGAAAATGAGAATGGAAGGTGCACTTTCCCTGTATTTGGTATCAATTTAAAATGGTTTATGACATATACTCATCTTGTGCATTTAATTGTACTTTTTAGGAACCAAACATTATAGTATTTAACATTTGATGTTTATTCATCCAAAAAGAAAAAAAGGGTGAAATATTTACATTCTTCCTCTAGCGGTAAACCAAATGATTGACTAAAAAAGATTAGGAAGGAAGAGGAAGAAGGGAAGGGGAATCAGCTTGTATTAGGGCCCTTCTATTAAGGTCCACAGCTTTATTGGACATGCTGATCTCTTTCCAAATCTACAGGTAGAGGGCCCAATTAAGTTGCTATAGATTAAAATATTACTTATAAATATACATAGAGTTTGGTTCTTGACCAAACCAATAAAAAAAAGATAGGATTGGGTTAAAAGCTTCACATTAGTCCAATCTAAATAGTACAATCTCTTTAATTCATATTTAATGCAGAAATTTCGAGGGAAGATCAACTTGTAAGCAACATTATTAGCTGATGGTGGTACAAGGATAATAATAATTAAGTAAAAAAAATCTAGTAGCTAGAACTTCTCTGACAACTTATTCATCTTCAAACAATGATCACGTCAGAGACTGCAATGGACAAGAAAGTTCACATCCCATCAAACAACACCGTCAGAAGAGGGGAAGCTGGTAATTTTCCTCCCCCAACTAGTTATTAGATGTAGACCTTGTAGCTTGTTTCACAGGGACTGCTTATCATTTGTGAACTAGTACTTCAAAGTGGCAGAAACAAACAAAACATTGAGAAAATTAAGTAAAGGGAAAGGCAAGAATCTGCTAAGGGTACCAATTGGTCATTATCCCCAAGGTGTTAATTCGTCGTTATTTCCTGCTTCTTTTTATTTAAAACAGATACTCCCAAAGAAAATTAGCTTGCACTTTCTCCAATTTTCTCTAGTTTTTCTCCCTCCCGGCCTCTCTCTCTCTCTCCCTGAAAATGTCTGATCATGGTGGCATGGACATGCCAACGCCGGCAGGGTCAACGTCAAACGGTAGCATGAAATCAATGGATATGCACATGAGCTTCTACTGGGGTAAAGATGTGATAGTTCTCTTCTCTGGGTGGCCGGAAAGCAACTCCGGCATGTATGTACTGGCAATCTTCTTCGTGCTGTTGCTAGGCGCCGCCATCGAGGTTTTGTCTATGTTGCCACCGGTTAAACCTGGCACCAAACCTGTCCTCGGAGCTTTCACTCAGGCCAGTGTTTATGCCGTCCGAATGTGCTTTGCTTACATGGTTATGCTCTCTGTCATGTCCTACAATCTTGGAATCTTCATAGCTGCCGTTGCTGGTCATGCTATCGGGTTCTTCATCGTCAAGCTTCGTGCTCTGCAGGCTAAGGAAACCACCGAGCAGCGGTACATGTCTCCCGACGGCATCGCTTCTAAGATTTGATGTTACGGTATACCAGTCATGTTGCCTGAGCTTTAACTTAGAGCTTGTAAATCAAATGGAGTTTTTCATACTCTCTTTGGTATCAAGAACTTATAATCAAGTTGCTCATAGCTTTGTCTCTCATTTACTCAAGCAATTTTCATTCGCCAAATGATCTATGAATGGTTCACTTTGCAAGGTTCTTTGTTATACTTTAGGGGAATGGATCTGAATTTTTGTTGTTTTTGCCCCAAGATTTAAGACATTGTTAACATCACCCCTAGAATGAATAGGGCTAGTCTACCTTTTACCGATGGAATATTTCATTGCTTGTTTTTTCAGCGCCCCTTAACAGCTGTCGAAATAATTATGTTTTGTTCTAGATTGAGGATCACGAGACTAAAAGAAGAAACAAGTGATTGGCAAGGGCCAAGCATTGAGAACCAACATGTTTCCAAGTGTCAAATGATGAAATAATTTATCCAGAAAAGGACAAAAGACTCAAGAATTGAAAATTTTGATTATGATTCCCAACTTGGTGAAATAATCCAATGGCTTGTTTAGCACGTGAGCTCTGTTGTATGTGGACATCTCCATTTTCCAAAACACAGCAGCAAGAACAACTATACAAATATCCGAATCCCCTTTTCTTTCCCTATAGTTATAAATCCGACCCTTTCGAATCGTCGGTTATATTCTCTCTTTTATACAAAAGGTTTTTCGAGATAAAAATATACATAAAACAATGTTTCTACTTCTTTTTCGATTAAAATCGGAATAGACTTGTTAAAGAATGGTCATTCACATCCGCAATTTGGATCAAATTATGAAAATCAGCCTTTAACCAGAATAAATCCGAAATGAAATCATCATTTCATTAAAACCAGACATGATTAAATTAATTATAGTATATGATTTCGATATAAGCACTTTAGCATACAAAATTATATAATCTTTTGCAATTTGTTTTGGTTCACTATTCCTTTTCCGTGATTATGCTTAGTTATTGTTGAAATAAATTTCATTTTTTGTTAATTCAATATTAATTTGTGCAAAATAAATTAGTCTTTGGAACAATGTTAAACCCTCCCGCCATATTTATAAAGCCCAAACCAGGCGACCAGTCTTCCTCTCTCAGTTGTCTTATCATTTTTGTCACTGATGGATCAACAAGCACTGCACAACACCCATGTCAAGCTCCTAGGTTTCGATCTCCTGTCTCTAACTCCCTCCCCCAACAACTCATCCACTTTCTATCTCAAAGGTAACCCAATCTCACGCGCCGAAATCCTGGGTGTAATCACTTCTCGGGACCAGAAACCCAACAAGTTTCTCAAGTTCACGCTTGACGATGGCACCGCCAATGTCACTTGCGTCCTCTGGCTCAACCACCTCACCTCCCCTTACTTCTCATCCCGCCAACCGACGACGGTTCGAGTTATTTCCGAGGCGGCGAAACGTTTCGCCTCCGATGTCCAGGTTGGGAAAGTCGCCAGAGTGCGGGGCAGGATCACCAGCTATAGAGGAAAGCTGCAGGTCACCGTTTCTGATGTTGTGATTGAAAGGGACCCCAACGCCGAGATTTTGCATTGGCTGGATTGCCTCAGCTTGGCTCGCCGCCGCTACGGCGGATAGTTTGGGCATAAACGGAAAAGTAATTATAATTGTATTTCTAAAGAATTTCAGAAAATTTTTGGGTTTGGACATTGCTTGGTCTCCTTCCTTTCCTTTGTCATGTGTTATTGTTTTTTTCTTGTTAAAAAGACATTTTTGCAGAAGCAAAACAAGTTTTAGGGTCCGACATTAGAGTGTCAAAGTATGGTACATCTTTGAAGCCCAAGAGCGGAAAGTACTCTTCCACCGGGAGGCCACAAGTTGTAAAGCCAGCCGAGTCGAGGTTGACCAGCAGCAGCTCGATGAACATCCTGAGACTCGTCAACCCCATCTGATGATGATGATGACGACTCCTCACTGTTCTTCTGGTTTTCACTACCGCTGGCCTGATCTCCACCTCTATCTTCAACTTGAGCTTCTGCAATTTCTCCAGGCTTCTTGTCGAATAGTCCTTTGAATTGTTTCCGAGCCTTCCTCTCTACTTCCTGCTCATGAATTGGTAGAGAGATACAAAATCAATTCCTCACATTTCCACTATGTGTTTGAATGGCAAAGAAAATGTATTGGCTGATTAACACACCTGCTCTTGCTTCTTCAGTTTCGCTAGAGCAGCTGTTGCATCTGGTTCTGCAGACTTGTCGACTTTGATCATCTAATAGTATCCAGAAACATGGATTAGAGATTGGTCAAGAATCCAGTCTTAAGACCACTAAACTTAAAGAACGACATTATCACTACCATTTGGAAATCACTTCTTGCTTCCTCAAAATCTCCAGCCGCCATGTAAGCCATTCCGCGACGGTATAGAGCCTTCGCGTGTACAGGGGTTGCATCTAAAACCTACATAGCTCCACCAACAGATATCAAGATCCCAATTCAATAAAATCCTCGGAAAATCAATTGTTTAGATAAGTAAACAAGTCAAACAGAAGGCAGCTCATGATGAAGTAAAATTTTCAGATCTGCTGTCTTGGTTGTTTCTCTCTTTATTTCTTCCCTGTGTTCAACTTTAAACCTCAAAACTTGATGTGCTCAAGTCATCCTTACGAAAATTCAGAATCCAATCAACAACTTATTTCCGCTAACATTATACCATCGGTTATTTATTTTCATATCGATGTATCCTTTCTCATAAAGACCAATAAGATCATCAAAAATTTCATCTTCCCATTAAAGAGAGAGAAAAGAGAGGGCTCCAATTTGAAGTCATTACACACCTTATTACAGGCCTCGATGGACTTTCTGCATTCTCCCATTTTGAGGAAGCACAAGGCCACATTCAGATGTAATAGATTCTTCAAGAAATAAAACAGGAAAACGAAATTAACAAACTTGGAAATCATGCTATTTAACATCATTTGACAACTGACAAATCATAGAATAGAATAAATTTTTTCAGTTACATGAGGCAGGATGACACTTACTCTAGTGTCTAAAAACACTTTTCCTTCCTCATCAGTTTGTGGATTAACATGATTGAATTCCCGAAGCACCTATATATAAAGCAACACATGGAATTTAATTCATTGTGCACTTAAATGTAACATAGAAACATGGTAACTGGTTTCACATGGACATCTGTAAGCTCATTTAGGTTCAGATTCTCGATCCATTACCAGTTCAATTTGGAGTGGATGTTCAGTATGGTAATCAAAACTGGGTTATTTAGTACTCCATTTGTAATTTGTTTTTTTATCATTTATTACCATATTTGTTATAATTGTTAGTATTGGGCTTGTGTATTTGGTTAGATGCTTAATACATCAGCCAAATGATAGAACAAATAGTCTACCATCATAAAGGTGATCTAAGATCTATGAAACACAGTAACCATACAACCTTTTCGTACTTTGCCTTGGCAAGTTCAAATTTTCCTTCTTTGAAGAGTCTGTTACCCTGTAGAAAAATGATAGCGTGACAGTTAAATATTCCTGGCAATGGCATATTAATGGCCATACAGCACAACAAACAGAAGGATATTGCATCACTGCAACAGCTTGCAAACATACACATGGAGATGGGGACCTAAAGTCCATCACCAGACATCCAATAAATGAAAAATGGCTCATTGAGGCAGAATGCAACATATAACAAGCCACATACCGTGACTCTAATTTTCTCTGCTTCATCCATTATACTCTGAAAGTTCAAACCAGTCCAATCCTGTAATAGATATTTAAGTTAGGCACCAAGACAGGTAAAAGAAAAAAAAGCAGGACACTCCATTTTTGTAACAGTGTCTTGGTGCATATTGACAATTTAACAACCATATTATATTGAAAGTCATATTTGAAAGCAAGCTATTTCAGAATGACACTATTACAGGAAGTTCCTAAAAGTTAAGACTTCATTACCTTTGGCATCTCAAAACCAAGAAGCTCAATTTCCCACTGAACATGAGCACCTTCAGGAACATTAGGTGGCCTAACAAAATAGGAAGAGAGGCATTCAAGTCAGGCACAAATAAAATAACACAATAAAAATTAAAAAAAAAAAGAAGCAACCTTGAAAATTTGTCATATGCATAATCAGGAGGGCATGTGACAAGTGCAATCTCTCCTGGGAGCATCAAGCGGACACACATTTCAAATCCCTCAGGCACCTGTGAGGCAAAATAAAAGCTTACTAGATTAAAGAAAAATCAGAGTCTTAGCATCATTGTCTGGATCAAAACAACCTGTAGGTCATGGGCATTGATATACCAATTTGATTTCAACCAGTACAAAACGAAATATACAGACAAAAAAAAAATATCTTTCAAGAAATCTTTTCAACTTTAGAAGGGTGAACTCACCATCCCTTCTCCGGAACTGAACTCCAAAGGGTCGCCCTGGTTATTAACTCTTGTATCATAGAAGACTGTCTTTACTTCATTAAGAAGCATGCCCCTATAATGGACACGTAAAAGACTGTCATGAAGTGGGCAATCCATAGGAAACTCCCCTGATCATTCCAAAGAACAAAGAAAATCACCATCTATGCAGCCATTAAACAGGATCTTAGTCATTCATTAAAGAGACACAATTAAAGGAAATCTGAAATAGAGGCAGTAACTAGCACATAAAGCGCATACCTAGCAAAGCATCATCCTAGGAATCTTTCCGTCAACAAAGAATGAGTGTAAAAATTGTTAAATCTATATTGTCAAAATAAAGGTCTCACATGAATGGATATATAAATTGACAATGTCACAAGAATTGGCAGCTATAGGAACAAGAATTAACAATATGTTGACAACAGATTTTTCCTTGTGTGATTCTCACATGGCATCAATAAAACATGGCTATAGTGTTGCATAAGGAAGAGAAAAGTGAAGAGAAAAGAACGAAGATATCTCTCTGAGGCAAAGTTTGACCAAATATAGCACCTTTTCCATCCTGTAGCCGTCGTTTAATTAGGCGCCCATCTCCCAGCATATCTCTCACCTATAAATCCCAACATTTGAGAGTTCAATTACATTCACCAAGTTGGTTACAATATGATTAAACATTTATGAGCAATGACTGCCAATGACTTACCTGGATGAAATGGTCAAGCTCCACCTCAAAATGAACTTCTTCATAGCCTTCTATCTCTGGCAGGAGGGGAGATGGGGTTAAGTATTGATTTCTAACATAAACGATCGCCTTCTCTTTCCGTGCCATTGTTCCTATTCCTATCTCCAGACCTTTAGGTACCTAAATTTTACGAGATCAAGGACAAATCCTATATCAAAAGAAGCTTAAGCATGACAACATGAAAAGGGCAGTATCAAAATGCCTATCAACCAAACACAAATTTCGCACCCGAGAATTTAGCTCAGTGGTTGGTGCATAATCTCCCTGCCTTAAGAGCAGGGTTTGAATCCCCTCTCCCCCAATTATAAAAAAAAAAAAACAACACAAATTTCCACCAAACAAAAACTTATATGCCAAAGTTCAGTATTCACAACAACTCGCTACATCATGTTGGGTCAAATGAGCAGGAACCAAAACTATCAAACTTATGGTGCAATTGCTACTTATCGCAAACACTGATAGAGCACATTATAACATAAAGAAAACCAGGATAACCAAGTAAAAACAAAATCCAACATAGAGAACAAATTACCAACCTCAGATTTCCCAAAAGTAAAGAAATATGGTTCTCCTTCTGTGTGTGACAGAATCAACTTCCCGTCACCTGTCTTTGCAGAAATCCTGAAAAAATATTATATGATACATCTGACAAATGATCAAAACATTCTGGAAATTTAGTGCAATGCACGCAAAAGAACATGCAAAAGGCTTGAGAATAAATTATTACCAAGCTTTTACTTCATATGGTTCCCTCGGTGATTCCCAACCCTGTCCTTCATCTACTACCTACCAATATTACATAACTACTAGTCATATGATATCTTTCAGACTAAAACAAATGTGGTGCGAATATGGAAGTAAGAATAAAGGTTCATATAGCAACAGAGTAGAGTAAACCAAAAATGATGATGTTGATGATGACAATTCATGTTGCAGCAAGAATTAAAGATTAGTCTGTATATTCGCAATATCAAAGCATGTCAAACAATACAAGAATTTCCCAATCCCCCGTACATACTTCCAACTACCACGATATTTCTAGCCAACATTAAGCACTACTGTGGCACTATACCTTCTTCAAAACTCCCAAATCATCGCAAACGACCTGAAAATGGGCATAAAAATAATAGGACATTAGCACTACAAAGAGGTTACATGCAAATCAATGAGTGACAGCTAGACATCAGCAGCACCTCAAACATCAGAAAGAATGCTGATGAATATTATTGAAATTACTTAGAAAGCATGTATGAGAACACTAACATCGTATAGAGGAATCAAAATTGTGACACTAAAATGGTATAACAAAACTACAATTATAGAATTTGCAGCATTCTTGCCTTGACTTTGGAGAAATCTATCAACTCAATCTCAAAATGGAGTTCATCATCTTTTGGAAAATTACTTGGAACTGGAACTGGACAGTCATCCTCGGCATAGTGCATTTGAGGTTTCATTTTGAACTGAAACAAGAGATATCCCCAGGTTTTAAGAAATAAAGGGAATTCCAAAATAGTTCCTTTAATTTTGCTTTTATTTACATATTTTGGACCAACAAACACAAATATAATTCAAAAAACCATGAAGATAATACCATCGACACTTCACCCTTCAACATTGACGGAATTCCTTCCAACAACCCCAATATCATTTTGCTCTTGCCCAATACATCTCTTACCGGAATACCTTTCCCTGTTACATAAACAAATGTCAATTCAATCTGAAAAAGCATATACCATTAGACAGTTTAACCGTACACAATCCTTTACTTGAGGCTTACTTATTAAACTTAACATTCCACCATTCACCAGAAGGCCAAGTATACATAATTTTCACTCACCCTAACAAATCAATCAAAAGTTAAATCTACTCAAATTCTTACGGTATATTCACCTCCATTTTCTGATCTCGTAGACTGGATGACAACTCCATCCAACGTCCTAACTATGCAATGATAAATAACCTACAAAACATCATGATAAGAACTCCAAATTCACAACTCAGCCCTTTGCGTTGCTTTCCAAACACCACAAACAATCTCACATTTTCGCTATCCAATTACGCACAGTTGAAACAGAAACAGATAGAACAAAAGGATTACAAACCTGATCACCATCTGAAGGATTTGATTCACCTCCTCCAGGTCTCATCAAAGCTTTCATTAAGCTTCCAGGAATAATTTTCTTTCTCCTATTAATTCCAACATCCAAAATCAAAATCGTAAAATTTTTCTCAAAAACACTTTAAAATATAAAGGAAATAAAAAAAGAAAAATATAAGTTACCTCTTGTCTTCATCAGATTCCGATTTCTTCTTCTGCGGTAAATAGCTCTGCTCAGCATCTTCCTCTACCGCCATCGTTAACTGAAGAATTTGAGCAAGATTTTACTACAATCAAAGTTCGTTTAACTTCAAATTAAGCTTAATTTCAACTAAAATAGTTATATTCAATTGGGCTTCGATATCTCTAATTAACAGTTCAAAAATGTTCAATTTTCTCTTCTCAGTAAGCAAACAAACTAAACTAAGAACGGAAAGCCTTGCGATTTTGGATTGACATGTAAACTTTCTAAAAACAAAAAATAAAATAAAATAAAATTAATTACCTGAAGTTTGAATGTTGAGAAGCGATTGACCAATTGTCGTCGTCGATGTTTCCAAGCGTCCGGACGAATCGCACGATCAAATCCGGCTGCTGATATTTGATCTTTGGTCTATTACAAAAAAAAATGAAAAGATCATGACCAATAGTAGCCGTTGACGTTATTGAAATTCCGAAACGTTCTGATCAGGATTCGGTGTTGATCAATGCACGTGATATGGCGCACGTATTCGGCGCCATAATGTTACCCAGCACTCAGCCGCCAGCCTAGGCCAGCTAGTTTCGGTCCACCTAACCCAGGCCTAAAAGATGGTTCGTCTCAGATTTTCTTTTTGGGCCTTTGGACTTAGATATTGGATTCGACGTCCACAAAAGAAATCATCTGATTTTATCTTATTAAAAAATAAAAAATATTATGTACCAAAATCAAAATTCGGATATGAGAAATTATTTGAAATGGTTTGCCTTATCAATATAAATGGAATGGGATCTTAGATCCTTTTTTTGTCTTTGGGCTTAAATATTAAATTTGATGTCCACAAAAAAGTCATTTGATATTTTTTCACTAAATACTTAAATAAGCCGCTGAATTATGTAAAAAAAAATATCAATTCAGTCCTTATATTTTTATTGAGTTCAAATAAGCTCTTGAATTTTTATTTCAGATCAAATAAACCCATCTCCCTAATCGTTGATTAACTTTCATTAGTCGAAGGTACATGTAGTACTTTTATACCATGTCATCTATCATGTAACAGATAACATGACACTAAATATTATTGATTAGGATTTATGTGCTTACTTTTTACCCATTTACTCAATTATAATCAATAATATTTAATGTCACATCGTCTATCACGTGACAAATGACATGGTATAAAAATGTCACATATATCGTTGACTAATGAAAGTTAGTCAATGGTTAGAGAGAGCTGCTTAGTTGACCCGAAATAGAAATTCAAAAGCTTATTTAAATGCAATAAAAGGATAGGATTTGAATTAATTTTTTTGATATAATTTAAGGATTTATTTGAGTATTTAACTTTTTTTTTTAATTCTTAAGAGAAGATGAATTTGAATTTTACTCTAAAAATAAGAAGTATTTTGCATATATCACTTAATCAAAGCTTGAAGATGGGAAATCATATGAAACGATTCATCCCGTTTGTCTTGTTAATACGAATGGAACCGAATCTTAATTTTTACGCTTTTCAACTTAATTATGGGATTTGATATAATCTATATCATGGGCCACGATGAAACCCAATAAACGGAAATATATCAAATTTTGTTTTTAAGGGAACGTGAGATTTAAATTCTACTCATATAGTAAAAAATATTATACAACGATCATTGAATCAGTACACAAATACTAAAAATCATGTGAATTAGATTTCCCATTTCAAGAAGCCTAAGCCACGTCAGCCTCAATTATAATTGGTAAGTTAAACCAAACATGAAACATCATTACTAGGCCGTAGCATTAGGTTAGTAGAATTTTTCTTCATCAAGCATGTACAAAATGGAATACATACGTAAGCCCAACCCCCATGTTCTGTGCTATGAAACAAAACCGTACGCTAAATATAAAGGCTTTTTGATTGTTTGAAAGGTTCAAACTACCGTCTCTGTCAGCAATAACCTACCATCAAACATCACCCATACTCCATTATTTGCTCTTCTTTTCTTTTCTTTTTTCTTCTCTTTTTGTTCTGTTTTTAATGCTGTCCGAGGAGCTCCCTAATGACAGGTTGGTTGGTTGGTTGGTTGAGCAACCCTTTGAATTTTGTTGAAATTGCTTTTCCACTGGCAAGGCGTGGTCCTGCCTTCGACCCTGTTGCTCACACATGATTTCCAGGGAGAATTAAGATATTCTTTTATCCATTTACTTTCTATCCAAGTGGAAGAAACCTGGTCGAGCTTGCAAGCAAGAAAATCCAGGGGACGATTCTCCCACAAAATTCCAATCAAAGTTTACCAGGAAGGGAAGTCCAAGTGCTAACTGCAGAAAACCCAATTCAAGCCTTTGTAATATAAATTTGACATTGGAAAGGAAAACGATGATTGTCCGTTAGTCAAATCTCCATGAATTAAAGTTTATTGTTTATGTTATTCTTATTAATATAAAATTCATGACACTTGATAAAAAAAATTATATTTATATATTAAAAATTTACTTTAAGTCACTCAATTGTACAACGTTTTTTAATATTGACTCTTTATTCATAGAAAAAAATTTGTCATAAAGGGGGTATCCTTACATTGGTCTCTCTCGATGTCAGAATAAGTATCTTGTAGAGGACTATAGCTATTATTATTTCATTATTTTACTGTGGTATAACATGACAAGGGGTTGGTTTCTGTTCCATCAGCCTTGGGTCAGAAGGCCATGCCTTTTCCTAATGCAATATGTAAGCTTAAGGTGGAGATAGTTCCAAAGTACTGAGAGATTCATTAATTTTCAGAGAAAAGGATCAAAGTAATGGGTAAAACGTCCTTGAAATGCTGCCCCGATTGATTTTAGGCACTGCTTTGATGTGAGTAGCTAAGCCAGGAAGAGACAGAGTGGGATGTGAAAGCCATTGAAATTGTACCCCAAATTTGGCTTTTGATAAAAAAGCAAGGATGAAGGGTCGTCGCTGCTTTCTGTTGGGTTTTTCCTAATAAAAAAAAATCTGGTAAGATCCCATAATCAATGAATCCACGGCAAAAATATTGAAAGAAAAAGGGCAAACGAGACACGAAAGATAGGGGGGGCGTAGTAGACGAAGTCAAATTGAGACCCAAGCCCCACGAACATGTAAACCCACACACACACATACACACTCGAGTCACAACCCAGCACTACTCCACCACCACTAAGGACACATCAACCGACCTTCACACACACGCAACATACGCGAAACTTGGGCGCGTGAAAAGGTAGCCGGTACGCACTTTCTAGCCACGAAGGTGCATGGCTTGGGACGTGGTCGAGCACCTTGGATGCACCTTGGATAGCAGCTGGTGCATGCTGGCCATACGGTGCAGGGGGGGGGAGGGGTACAACTAGACCGAAAGAAAAGATCTCTGGCTCCTCTTCAATAAAGAGAAAGGATCCGGGGAAGATCATAAAGGAGAGAAGGTAACCTTAATGTCGGACACGTGTAAAAGGTTACCTTGTGCCTTGGTCCACTCCATCCACTCACCAACAGCTAAGCCCTTACGGTGCTCATACCTCCCCACACTGCCAATTATCATGCATGCTTCCCTCTTAAGGAAAAAATTCATCATTTTACTGTAAATGAACAGAAACCTTTTTCAGTTTCACATCAATGAAGCATTGGGTATTTCTTTTTAGAATTTACATAGAAGAAAGAATCTGATTTGTACAGAAGAAAGTGAAATTCCAGCTGCCGGTGCCTTGGGGAAAGCAAAGAAAGATCCTGTTAATAGAAGATAAAATTCCAGCTTCCAGAGACAATTAGTACACTTACCAGACACCATTTTCTTTAATTAATTAAACATGCAGTGCACTAAGTAAAGACCTCAGAAACCATCGTTCAAAGAATGCACGTTGCTCTAGAAAGAGAGAATCTAGTGCTAAGAACACAGTGAGGCAAATTTTTCAATTGCCGCTTTGACCCTCAATTAAATATAGTTGTAAAACTGGGAATTTAACTGTACGACAAGATCTTAACAAGAAGGAAAGTGACAATCAAATCCATTCTTTTTTATTATTACTTTCACGGGCATTGTGTGGGTGGGAAAGGTTGGGGAAGGGGAAAATTCTACAAGCTCAGAATGATAAGAATATGAAAAACTTTAAGGAAGAATCAGATCAATCCATGTGCCAAAGAGAGTAGAGTAATGTTCTGCAAAAGATGGGGAGCTACCCCGGAGGGGGATATTATGCCCCATTCCTTTCATTAACATTTCAATTTCAACAAAATTAAGACTTATTGACTGAAACCCAGATTACAAAAAGAGTAACCCATTTGTATATTGGTTCCCCAAACTTTTCCTGTTTTCCCCAGCCCAACTGAATGAACAAAAGCTGCTTGCTGCTGCTGTACTGCACCATTACTTTTTTTCCTGAAACTAGGCATATGCTTTATTTTCACCTAAGCCTAACCCAAAAAACCATTTCATTTTTCATCTTCATGACAACCAAATTTTCTTTCTTAATCCTATACCTCTATACTCCTACTATTTCCCTATAGCAAACTAATAATTTCCATTTCTCTTCCTTTCTTCTAACGTTAAAATCCTTCCCATTTCCTAAACAAAAATGCCAAAAAAAAAGAAAAAAAGAACCAGCAGAATTAGTTGACCAGCAGAAGCAAAGCTGAGTCAATATGTCCACTCCTGCGGTAACCGGACTTCTTGGCTCATCCCTTGCTGTGGCCTGAAACTGCGTTGCTTTTGATTTGAAAAGACATTCCCACCACTTCGAAGCCTCAAAGCAGCGTCTATGAAACAGAAATCACAATCAAAAACCAAATAACTAAAAAAAAGTAACTTGAATTAGAAAAATAGATTGCGAAAGAGATTTTTACCACTATCAGCAGTGAAACTTGCGTTGAACCGAGGATGAAGCTGGGGTTGAGCACCAATCTCATCGAGATTCAAGTTCAAGGCTTGAACCACTCTAGCTGGAAGCAACACAGTAGAGCATGCTGCCAAAAGAAACAATGAAAAGCAAATCAGATCCACAAAATTCAAAGACAGCAATACATTGAAATAACAACAAAAAGGAAAAGGGTATGCACCTGGCTTCTTGCAGGTTTCAGCAGGGGTGCCTATACGGCGAGGCAAGAAAACGCCAGTTCCAGCACATTCCCTTTTGGCAGTTGGGTTACCCAAGAAAACAGCCCTCATACCCGACCCGTTTTGCGTCTGGGGTTGCTGCTGCTGCTGCAGAGGGGGCCAGGCAGATGGGGACAAACCCAAGGGCCTATTACTATTACCATTCCTCCCTCTGTTTTGGACCACATGGTGGTGGTGCTGATGCTGCTGCTTCTGTCCTCCCCAAACCGAAGCGTTCTGTTGTTTCATTAGCTGCTGTTGCTTCAGTTGCTGAAACTGCAAAACAACAAAAATAAAACAAACCGAATTAATATCCTGCAGAGGAAAAAGAAGAATCTGAACATAGCATTTTAAGTCGATTTTTTAGGCGTTTTACTTGAGTGGCCTGCAACTTCTGGTGAGAAAGTGACTGGTGAGGAGGGTAATAGCCTGGAACATCGAGGTTTGGAGAAGGTTTCCTGGCTGGTGGACCCAATAGACTTCTGTTGTTGAATCCACCATATGATTCTTCATTCATTCGCATCCTTGCTACTTCCCCTGCAGCCGCATACAGCAGATCCCATGTTCCCGGAGGCGACGAAACTCGAGATTGAGAGTTCGGGCTTCCACGGCTGGACCCTTGCTTGCAACCGCAACCGCTCCCTACCGCACAGAGCGTCGACTGCGGCGAACGGGACAAGATCCAACCCTAAAAACCAAAAACAGAACAACAAACAGAAATAAGAAACGAATCCTTAAAACCGAAAACTTAGCGGAGAAGTTTCGCTTTTACTTCTTCAACATACCTTGGAGTTTTCAGAGCCAAACACGCGGTCGTTTCGGCGAAAACCGTCTTCGAGAGTGGAGTGAGCCATTTGGCGAGTTAACCCTGCGAGGTAATCTTCTTCGTCACTCTCTGTTTCGGTAGAACCCACGACGGACTCAATCGGGGAACTCAGATCCGAAGAGAACCCAAAAGACCCAAACCCGTGACGAAACTCGTACGGGAACAAAGACTTGGAACCGTCAAGCTCTAATCCAAACCCATCCTTGGGATTCTTGTGATTGTTCTTAGCTTTACTGTTGTCCAAGAACAAGTCATCGTCGGTTAAAAACTCAGGGGGAAGCCAAAACTCCCCATCGTCTAAAACATCCGCCATGAGAGAACAAGAAGAAGAAAAAGTAAAGAACAGAAGCTTTAGAGTAACAAGGAAAAATATCAGGGATGGCGAAAAGGGCGGAATGGGGGGGAGGGGAAATTGACGAGTAGAGAGTAATGGGTGTTTGCTGCTTGGTTAAGATTTAATAATAAGCAGTGCCTCCCTGTTGGGTTTTGCTGGCTATGGCAGACTCCGGGCCCCAGCCAAAGCAAAAAAGCTAAAAATCAAACAGGAAAACGAAGCTCTGATTCTTCAAAAATTTTGTTTAAAAAAGAAGAAATTAACTCAGTGTTGAGAGAGTAGTAACTGTCAACGAGCAAGAGAGGTTGCCACGGAAATACATTTGTATTTGTAGAGTGAGAAAAAGCAGAGTTACGGAGAAGATTGCAGAAAAAGCGGGACTGAGTCCGCCACTCGCTCCTAGAGGAAGGTTATCACACGCCCCCTGTCTTTGTGTGGGGCCCATGGGGGGAGTTGCAGCCAGGTAAGTGTTTAGAGCGAGAGAATGAGAGAGAGAAGAACAAGTGGGACCCGATTGAAGTATAGAGCACTTGGACAGCATGTGACAGGGCCACAATTTTTTTATTTCTATTTTAAACTTAGGATTTTTAGGATTTTTTTCTTTACATAACACTGAATTGATTTTTTTTTTCACGCGCGTCGTCCCGAATAATTTCTATCGTAACACGTTACGAGATTAGATGGTTAATTTTATTTAATAATATTAAAAAATTAGTTCTTTTAAATATAAATAAATTAATTTTAAATTAAAAATATTTTAAATATTATATAATATATAATTAATAATTTAATACTTCTAAGAATAAAAATATTTATATGATGTTAATTTTAAAAAAATTCACATAATATCATACAGAAGTGTTAAAAGTACACATAAGTGTTAGATATATCAATTGGTACCATGTAATCAAGTACCTTAAATTATAAGACATGATTAAGTAAGATTAAGGTATCTTATAATCGAGTTCAAGTAGCAAAATTATTACCTATCACATATTCGAGTAGTGATCTTAGAACACCTATTACTAGAAATCGATTACAAAATTTTTATAACTAATTTAATAATTACTAAAATTTATTCATTGTTTTGACTTTGATTTATCTTTTTATAAACAAATTTTAATGTATTAATTTAATTTTCAATAATAATATTCATACAAAATTTTTTAATTTTATTTTAATCAAATATTTAATGAGTAGTATTTTGAATATTCATATATAAATTTGAATAACAATTTAAAATTTTAATTCATTAACATATTTTCAAAATGAAAAGTTGTCCCTTAATAATGTAATTATTGAAAAAACAAATTTAATCCAAAAATTATGTCTTATAATATTAAAGATTATCACTTAATAATGTGACTATTGAAAAAACACATGTAATTCAAAAGTTATATTTTATAACATGAAAGAGTGTATTCAAAGACAAAGAAGTGTTTGAATGAAAAATTGTGTCTTTAGTAAAGAGACACTTACGAGCTTATATAAAAACTTATTAGCAATTAATATGAGAAATGAGAAATTAGATCATCTGAATGAAAAATTGAGAAAAAAAATAAACATTTTAAATTCCTATTATTTGCCAATCCTATCCAAATCCCTTATAATTTATTTACTGTAAAAAATAAGTTATAAGACAGTGACAACTCTACAATCCTATGGTCATGATTAACAGTCTAATCTTGTAAATGCAAAATGAAATTAAACGTTAATTTTATTGTCTCTTTGAAGCTTATTCACACATTTCTATTTACATACCAAATGAAAAAAGTAAAATAAACTTTAAAAATAACGACTATTACAACACGTCTTAAAGTTGATTTTGTTGATTCTTTTTTAATTCCGATACCTATAGTTCCAATATGAAATAATAAAATTCAGATTCGAATATATTAAAAATAACAAGTACATTATCATTGACATAATTAATAATTGAAATTTAACTTTTTTTTTTTAAATTTTTCTAAGGTATATTAAACAAAAATCACCCAATTCACAAGATAGCTATGGCTCTGCAGTACAGCAGACAGGTGTCCTGGCTACACTGTCCACTTGGCAGTCCGGGGACACCATCCTCTGCACACAAATTACTTTTGTCATTTTCTTAGAACATTGTTTACTCATTTGCCCTCCACAATTTAGGGTATTGACCTGGTTCACGCTACAAGCAGTTAAGCCATTTAATTCTCTCTGCAAAAGGACTGTGTAAGAATCCTGCTGGTAATGTTTTCTGATCCCTATTTGGTAGATGAGAAAAGTGGCATGAACACATCCGTTTTCAGCTAAAGCCTACGGCCGTATCAGCTCCGCGTTGCAGCAGGAAGATCTTTAGCACGGTGGATAGCGACAGGTGGAGTAGGGTATCAGCAATTCTTTTTATATAAACAATAAAAAACCCCTCAATTATTATTTTTTTGTTTAAAATCAAACAAACCCTTAATTTTAACAAAAATGTCAATTAGATAACGTATTTGCGTAGCTAATTGAAGTAGTCAAAAACTCTAGCACTCGGGTTATGTTAGCTCACTAGATCATACATCATGCAAGTTAAAAAGGATCATTCAACATTATCCCAGAGACAAATCAAATGTGAAGGGGAAAGGTGACAGTTAATTATTATTATTTTTTAAAATTAAGTTATTAATTTGATTTATGATTTTGTATGATTTTTTTAATTATTGTTCATGTAAAATCTTAAACCTGCCATTAGATCTAATGATGGTGGTTTAATTTTTTTAATTAAGTTTTTATTCGAACTGAAATCAATAAAATATAAAAACGTTGATAAAATAAATTATCATAATACAATTATTTTCTTTTAAGATTTAAACCATTTTTTCTAATTTTCTTTGGTTCTAAAGCTTCTTTTTATTCAATAAAAAAGAGAGATAAATCTTTGGTTTTTAAAGTAGAATTAGCTTGTTTTTTAAACAATCCAAGCTATTCATTCAAAATATGCCACCTTAAGGGTTTTTTTTTTTTAATCTTTAAAGCATGATTGTAATGTTTAGCACACGTGTGTTGGTCTATGTGAATTCTTGAATTCCAAGGGTGTAAAAAGGCATGCAATGATAATAGGTTTTTGCATGTGAAACGATCACAGAGGAGGAACCTTCATCCTCCACCTCCAAGTCATGCTTTATTCGCACCCAATTTTTATGAGTTGGCCCTTACCCTTTTTGTTACATTGATCCTTCTGCCAATGAACATGGAAACAGTCTCAAATGCTTATTGTAGTGGTCATGGTTTTAGAAAGAAAGAGAACAAAGTGCTTGCATTGAATACTACAAGCCAAAGGAAAATGAGAGAAAATGACCACTAGTTGGGTGTATTGGAAACACAAGGGTCTTAAAGATTGAAGAATCTTTAAGGTCCTTGTTCCATGTTCTAATGGGAGAAAGCTAAAGAAATGAAAGAAATTTGCAAAAGAAATCAAAGTGATGTGCAATTAAGGTAGTTGAATTACGGTTTTTTTCTAAATAAGAATTAAGAACGTGAAAATATCTAAATACATGTCGATACCACATATCTGAATCGTTGTTTATCAAATCAACATTAATCGTGTCAATACCATAATGCATAATCAATGTCACATTAATATTTATTACAAAACCTTCATGATATTAACAATTGAATAAAGATTAATAAATTTTAAAATTACACGGATAAATTTTATACAAATAATTACAAATTGATTAAATTCAACATTTGAAGTACAAAAATTAAATTAATAATTTGGTCAATAAATTATTGCTCCCAATATCGTTCAAACGGATTAAGAATTAATGGATATTTTTTTTATGGTTGATGATCAAAGTGCAATTCAAACAATTTGACAATGACATATATAGGTGCATGTGTAATATTTTCCTTTGTTTTAGTTTTAATACTAAACTTTAATTTTTAAGGTCATTAATATTAAGTACACCATTTACAAGTATCAATTAATGTGTAATGCCTCTAAAGAAAAAGTAATTAACAATTTAATATCAAAATTATCAAATTATTAAAAATATTTTTTTGTTAAATATAATATTCTCACGAGAATAAAATACAAAATTAATGTATTAATTATAAAATTTTTTCTTAAAAGTCACTCTAAACCGGTGCAATAAACATTTTATTAGCATTCCCCTTAACTATATTTAGTTTTGCTATGATTGATTAAAATGTAATTTACATCTTAATTATAAATAATGGAGTATCTACTAAAAGGTATGAGTAAGCCAACCGAAAGAAGCTCACGTGGCGAAGATGCATCAGTTTGTTGATTCGGCAGGTTTTAACTGTCTGATCTGTCTTTGGTCAAACCCTTTTTTTTTTTTTGGCTTTTTCCCTCCCTCTGTTTTGTTTTAGCGTGCGTCGTTATCTGTACGCATCATTACGGCGTGTCCTCTTCCCCATCACCCCCCCGCCCCCGCCTGCCCCTGCTATTCGCCGGTGTTGGACGGCGCTCCCTCTCGTGGACGCAACACCTTCTTCTCCATCAACGCCATTTCATAAGGCCTTTTCAAATCCGTCCCCTAAAATTTGTGGTGGGGACATGCTTACCTGCGAAAGGGAACAGCTCATGGACTACTGAGAGCCGTACACCTTCAATCTCGATCAATGTTTTGAACTCATAATACTCGCCATCCTCACCGTTCATGTATTGACTTGAAAACCGAATCAAAGGTTTCGTGTCGTTTCCCTCGCTAGTCTAGCGCGTGATAGTGAAACTCCCTAATGGGTCGGCGTGCCTAGACATGAACTTTTCCTGTTCCCGTAATCCCCCTTTTTTATATTTTTTTAATTTTGATTTTAATGAAATCTATATTAAATTTAAAAAATTTTCATAATATAAAAAACATTATTTTTTAAAAATTATTTAAAAAATTTTGAAAAAATGAAAGAGAAAGAAAGTAATTTGAACTTTTCCGCCGAAAGATAATGGAGGAACGTTGTTTTCATATGATTAGTAACAATTTCTTTGACTGATTTGTCACCATTAGATTGTTTTGTTTCTTATTTTTCTAAAGGGAAGATTTGGGTTTGAGTGTTACCTCAAATTCGTCACCGATTATTCACATCGAAGTAGGCCATGTCCAGCTAATTAAAACTTGAAAAACATGCCTAAAACTAAAAGAGAGGAAAAGGTAGCGACTGAGTTCTGACAAATTGTTCTAAGGGAATTGCAATTTAACCGACGACATAAATCTTTTTCGTCCCCAATTCATTCGTGATTGGTCGTTGAAATCTTCACCCTTAAGCAAATGGGAAAGGGCTTGTTGGGATGGATTCGTGGGAAATAAAATTATTACACCTGTGCATCCGTCGCTAAAGCCACATGCAACACCGCTTTTGGGTTATTCTTGGATTAGAAGGTTAAAATTCCCAAGCAAAGGCAAGCTCTTTTCTTCAAAGTGCTGTGGAACAGATCTTTGAATAGGCGGCGGCGGCGGCATGCAAACCCTACGAAAAGGATCTCTATAGGTTATAATGAGTAGCATTAAGGAAATAAATAAGTAAAGGCCATCAAATCAATTAAATGCAATTAATTCATATCGAATTTTCAGTTTCAATATTAATAAATACTAGAAATGATCGATTTTTGTTTTATTTAAAATTTATAATTGAATTAATTGAAAAATACCATTATTAAATATATTACACATATATATCATTACTATTTTAAAATATATCTAAAAATAGTTACTATTAAAATCAAAATAATTGATTGAGATAAATTTTAATTTTTTTATAAAAAATTGATTAATTTGATTTTTTGAAATTATAAAATCGAACCGATTAAATTATTGGATTACTGGCCTTGATGACAAGTTTGAAATTGTACATGAAACCCATAAATTACTTGTAAAATTCAGGTTTTTTATTATCTTATCTTAATTGATTTCAAATTTATAAATTAATTATAGCTGATGAATCTTGATTAGTTGGAAACTTTACTTTCTCTCTCTTTTTTCTAGTTGTATGTGAAAGCAACTGTACTTTTTACTTGCAAGCATTTTCTTTCTTTCTTTTCACTTTTTGGATAAGTATAGGGTTTAGGGGAATATAACTTTAATTAATAAAAAAATATAGAAGATAGATTCAATCGTAGAAAAATTAATAATAAAAATGAGGCGTGCACACTTATTCATCATGTTCATAATATGTAGGTAACATGTTTTTCCTTTTGTCTGATGTGAAAAAAAAAAAAAGAAGAGACAAAGAGAAGAAAGTAATTAATAATTTAAGNCTTTAAAACCCTTTTGGGAACACGTGATGGTGCAAAAGGAAGCCAGAAAAAGTTTTAAACCGATATTCTTTGGAGAAGAGAATGCGATAAATTCATCAACTAAAAATAATAAATATAATTTTAATTAATAATAATTAATTTAATTTAAATAAAAATATAAAAATTTAATTAAATTTCATCGTACGTTATAAAAACATAGAAACTTATTTAATTTTTGTTCAAATTTAAAAAAACTCACTTGATTTTCTTATTAATTTTAGGAAATTGGTCCTAACTCCTAAGAAAAAAAGAGTACTTGGTAGTTTTCTAATCAATAATCGGAGTAGTACATATTTATTCTTTTTTTTTTTCCAAAAGGCTCAAATTCTTAATTACAGATAGAGTACCCTCCTACCTCTAGCAAGGGGAAACAGAAATCTAGCATGAAGTGGGCCTTAGGATTTGTGTTTTCCATAAATTAAAAAACCGTCAACCGCTAACGGTTTTAAATTCATTTATTATTTCGGAGGATAGCAATAAATATTCTTTGCCACCAAAATTTGTATTTTTCCCTTTTTAAGGTTCGGTTAATGGTTGTCTACAAACACTAATAATAGTTTAAATATAATTTTAGTGAATATTTTTTACATTTAATGTACTATTTTCATTAATTCTTAAAAAAAATAATACATTAATTAGTATATAATTTAAATATCACCTTAATTAATGTCAATAAATAATGATTAATGTTGCACTCTTGATTTTCTTTATCATCGTAACTATACGAGGAATGATTAAAACGTATCCATACAATGTCATGGATTGAATTAATAATTGGATTTGAAATAAAAAGTAATCAATTTAAAAAAATATATAACATAAAATTAAAGGGTGACAGTCACCATCTCACGTCACCACTTTCGGTTTGTCCATGAACATAAGGTTTGTATTTGATATACTATTAGTGTATATCTCGTTAATAAATAAAAAATTTAAATATTTTAAACATATAAATACTCAAAATTTTAAAAATATTTATTTTAAAAAGGTTTAATTTTTTTTATAAATTTTTAAAAGGATGTTTTATGATTAAGTGATAAAATATAAATATTATAAATCGAGAGTGGATCAAATATAAAAGGGAAAAGGAAAATCATAGTAGCCCAAATATTTTTGAGTCATAATGGTGACATACTTATGGCATGTGGTCGGTTTATGCTGATCCAAGGAACAGGACCCACAAATAACTCCGTTTTCAATTTTATCCAACATTAAAGGGGATCCAGAACGGCTGCCCTAAAGATGGTAGACCCAAGGATCTGGTTGCCAAATGAATGTCTTGCTCTTACTCTAACTATGCATCTCCCCTGTCTTTTTCCTTTCCATCAATTTTTCAATCACAATCTTTAATTCTTAACTAATACTGCCATCACTCATTCATTTGGTAGCGTGTTGTTCCCGACCATTTATAAATTCCCAACTCCATTGGTTAAGTATTGAATTTTTAAAACGAACATTTAATTTAAAATTAATTATTACGATTCCTTTAACTTAATAGACGTAAAATTTTTTTATCATCCACTCTAATACTTCTCAGCACATATACAAACAATGAATTCATCATGTGGCAACATATCAACATATCAGGAAGAGAAAAATAACGAGATGAATAATGTATTATCTTGATATCATGTTGAATTACCATGATATTAGTAGGTGGAGTGGTTTTTATTATATTTATATGTGTAAGATACCCATAACTTGATGGATGTAAAATATCTTTATCATGATTCTAATATTAAGAACCAGTTGGTGTAGTTTATACTCAAATGTATGGAACAAACATGGTACTAGTTGTTAAATAAACCAAAAGGGGAGTATGCAAACATTAGGGAAGAAAAGCAAATGTCACTTTCATGAGCTGATTTGGTGATAATTTGTCAAACATGTTATGTTGAAGGATCATATAATTGAAGCCGTGAGTGGTGGTGGTGGTGGTAGTGAGTGAGTGGAGTCCAGGCAGGGAGGTGGGGACTTTCGGGGTTCTCAATGACAGGGTCTGATAATGAATATGTGTATCCTATCCTAATTTGTTTACGGATTTCATTTAGTGACCCTTAAGCTTGCCTGCATTATTCCCCTCCCTCCTTCCCCTTTCTCCCCTTTTCCTCTTTTTTTTTTTTGCTTTCAAGGCTGGACATGTTACGGTAGGTCACCCTCTATACTCTATACCGAACCATCTCTTACTCACTAGTTAACCTGGTTTATAAGTCCTAAAACTTTGCTGGTATAAGTCTATTCTACATCTAAGTCAAGAGCTGATTCTTTCACACCTATTTGCCTAGCTATAATTATGTTATATCACAATGATAAGCTCTATATGTTGTTGTCTAGTATTCTCCTTATATATGAAACTTTGATTAGTCCAACTCCCTTGACATAAATGAATATATGTATATATGTAGGTCCCAATTCTTCACATGCTTGGAGAGACTTGATGGCGATCGAGGGAGGGTCGGAAGCAAAATAATGGAGCAGCTCAACTCCTAGCATGAACCATGGTTTCCACTTTCCAAGCTAGTCTTAATGGCGTGATCAATGTCAACAAACACCCATCATCGGCAGATTGATCAAACCCAAATCTTAGTAAAATAAAATAAAGATTATGGGATGAAAAGGATAGGGTGGAGATAAGCTTAGTGGGGTTGCAAAAGGAAGGCTACCCTTGAGTCAAACCCAAGTACCATAAAAAAAGAGAAAGGAACCGATCAAACTCAAATCAATCAAAGAAGAGTAGAAGAAGACCCCATGGCCATTTCTTTTTCTTTAATTAAAGGTACATATACATCCTGCTTACGTTTTCTTTACCCTTTTTCCCTTGAATTCTTAGTGGTGGGAAGATCCTGACACCCTTGCTTTTCAGTTTTGCAAGCTCATATCCACAAAATAAAAAAAGGATTGATCTTCCTGATGCTTCCAACAAACACGTTAGGCTGCATATCCAACTTTGAATCGTCATGGACCAAATTGGGGTGAGCAGAAACTGCACATGGGATCTTCTATTAGTAATAAATTTGGCCTCCATGGAAAGTCACTTGATCTTATCACTAATCAAAATAAATTCCTTTTCTTTTTTTCATAGCTCTCTCACATGCGTGTCTGGGATAGGAGAAAAAGAAAGAAAGAAAAGTGAGACAGATGGTGGTCTTGGGGTCTTTTGAGTCAGGGGGCACCGCCCATTGCTTGTAAAAAAGCTAGAGGAGAACGTGGCAGGGAACAATTTCACCTGCCAAATGCCCAACGATAGGTTGTTAGAAGATTTTAGTTGCATGAATGGAACAGTTCATGGATGATCAGAGAGAGTGATCATGCAAGTTTTTTTAAGCCTAACTGTCACCTAATAGAGACAGAAGAAGAAAAGGAAATGTAGAAGGTGGAAGACCCATTTCTCTTCAAAGCCTGACTTCCTTGAACAAGTTCCCCTCTGATAAGCTATCTTGGTTTCCAGCATTGCTTTTTATCAAATGGGAAACACTGTTTTCAGTTTCATCAGTCTTATTTCCCCCAATTCATATTTGTTTCTCCAACTTTAGTATGTCACGGGATGACAATTGGACAAAGATTTTGTCTTGTGATTGAAACAGTGAGGTTCAGCTTCGAGCACTTTCTAAAAGAAAAAGGCAAGAAAAAGAATATGCATACAATCCAATCCACTAAATCCAGAAGCAGTAGCGTAAAAATTCTGAAAGATCTATGTTGTTGGGGGCACTTGGGGTGTGGCAGATTTTGAGGAGAAATGTTGAGCAACAAAGCACCATGGAAATGTATAAAAAACAAAACCAAAAAGGTTGGTTAACAACAAAATGGCCGGTTTAATTGCAGTGACTGGCGCGTGTAGGAGACCAGCTGTATGAGCCTAAACATGTCTGATTACCTGATAATCAATCATTAATGAAAAAAACAATTGACAGCAAAAACAGAGTTGGATACTGGAACCCCTCGAAAGGGTTTTTCCAAGTTGTGGAGAGAGGAGAATATCGAGGAACATGTCACCTTGATTAGCGGGGAGTAATGTGTTTTGTGTCTGAAGCTTGTCGTTTCCCTTTTAATGGTTGGGAGTGTTAACTCTTTGGGGAGAGGGGGGGGATTCTTTTTAAGCCAAAACTTTGACCATCTGTCTCCTCCGTTAGGCATTTGCAGCTACCACTTTGACTAATCCCCCCAAGCACACAATCCTCCAGAACCTCTACCAAACCTGCTGATTTAAGTGGGAAACAGAAGGGGAATCCAGCTTAATTGTTAAAAAGTAAGGTAATTCCCTTTATCCAATTTTTTGATAATAAAATCATCAAAATCTAATGGTGGGGTACATTCCAAATGATGCAAAATGGGGCCAAGGATCAAAGTTTGTTACCGAACCTTGGTACAATCATTAGAACTAATTAATATCAACAAATAGTAATGCCCTCAGTCTACTCAGGTCTACTGCAGATGATAGATAATGACAGTGATAATAATATTATTTTTTTTTACTTTTAAATATTTAGTTCATCGATTAATATATAATTTCTCAATTTAAAAAATAAAATTTATTTTTTTATTTTAAAAATAAAAAATATTACTTTTCCTCAAATTTAGTTACTGTAGATATTTTTTGGGGAGGGGGGAGGCGGGCATTTCTTAGTTTTCAATTGGGCAAAGCTAACTTTAGATTGGTTATTGTGTTTGTTTTTGTTTCCTTCTTTGTTTTGAGCCTTTTCTTCCTGTTGTATATGAAAAAGAGGACGAAATGTTGGTTCCAATTACTTTGGTTTCAAGGCTTGGGTGACCACTTCCTACAGCTGAAGTTCAAACCGAGGACAAGATGAGGCATCTGCCTGATAAAAAACACAACACGATTCAGTCCTTGGGAGCACGCTTGTTGAATTCCCATTAGCACAGGATTTGCATCTTGTTTCAGGGCGATTGTTTAATTAGCCTGGAGGAATGAAGTAGCTCCAGGCATTGCAAAAGCTTCCCCTTCATGGTCAGGAATAACAGCAAGCTGTGGAAGTAGCTTCATCTTTGATGGCCACATCGACAAGAATCTTCACCCAGGGTTTATGACTGATTCACAATAATTCTGTTGATGCACAATTGCAATGGGAGAATGCCACTTTTGGGCTTCATCACGAACATCAGAAGACACCCGAACCATATTTAGAATGCTGGTCTGGGATGGTGAGCACGGCCCATTATCAAAGCAAAACCCTGCATGGGAATACTAGTGTTAAGCAGATCATCGCGTACGAGCCGATCTTTTGCTTTTGGTTTTCTGGCCCAGGGTTCGGGCCGGAGATCTTATACTATGGGCCAAATGCTTGTCCCTCAGCCCCTGGCTCCTAGCCCCTGGCTTCCTGGATCTTTATACAAAACCTGGCAGACACAGAGAGCTGACTGGCAGTTGGGAGCTCCCAAAAAATTAGTTTCGACCAGTTGACTTGGGTCAGATTCTTGATCGTTTGTTTTGATTTTTCCATTCAAGTTCAAATTGATTAGCTTATTACACCCGACTGCTTAATTTGACCACTTCTGCCTCCTCTAATCAAACTTATCTTCATGTCTATAACTATAAGCGTAATGGTTATCAAATACATCACCCACCCCCAACAATACTTTTCCTAGGCCTTGAGGGCTGAGTCTTAAACCAAATCAAATGGCATTATTATTGAGAATAAATTTCACCTACTTGCCTTCTTCCAATGCATCATTGAATACAATGAATTTTTTTATTTTGTTTTTGGATAAGGCATGTGGAGAATGACAACTTTGACAAGGGAAGGTTCGAAGCAGCTTCCTGCCACCCCAAACCTAGACAATCTAATTATCAGGATGCCACCGATCTGCAATAGAATCTTTGCTAGTTTGAGCAAAGATCAATCACAAAACTTCATGTCTTAAAACAACAATTCTATCAGAATTAACTTTTTACAGTCCCTTATCTAGCCTGCTGGCCCTCAACAATCCAAGCAATTTACTGCAGCAGCACAGTTTGAACAAATTTTCAACGTCCATGGGCTTTTCCATCGTTAGTTTCCTTATTGGAATTTGATTTATTAAGCAAGAAGAGTGAACCCTTTTTTCCTTCAGAATTCCCACTGCAACCCCACTTGCAATTCTTTTACGGGCCTGAGTTACAGGGTCATACTCAAACACTATTGGTGTACAGATAAGAGGAATATTTCTATTCATATCTTGATCACATGGAAATCACAGAGGCAACCGTTGAATTCTTGCGTGCAAAAATATTCAACGTAAATAACTAAGAAAAAGAATATCTTCACGCCATCTTCCAATGGACGCCAAGCAAGCTTACTGTCATCATACCATCCATCACAAAGCTTGATTTACACTTTGACGGCCCAGATTAAACCTTTCTCCTTCCCCTTCTCTCTTTTTGTCTTTCTATATAAGGCCTTGCGGCTGCGACCTCCTCATTCTTGAAACCGTCATTCAGCTTTACAGAACCTTTTTTTTTTTGGCTTCTATCATCAACGTGCAGACAGGAAACTTGTTGACTCTTCTTGCGAAGAAAGAAAATGGCGAAAGATAGGAAGATTGGGGTGGCTATGGACTTCTCACCGAGCAGCAAGAACGCTCTACAATGGGCTGTAGATAACTTGGCTGACAAGGGAGACACCCTTTATATCATCCACATCAACGCCAACTCTCTCGATGAGTCTCATAACGCTCTCTGGGCTAAATCCGGTTCTCGTAAGTTTCTTTCTTTTTCTGACATAGATGCAGCTTCTTGTTTTTTCTTTCTTTATATTCTGATCTGATCTAAATCTTGGGTTGTTTTCCGATTCTTGCAGCTCTTATTCCTTTGACAGAGTTTAGAGAGCCTGAGATTATGAAGAAGTACGATGTTAAACCTGATATTGAAGTTCTTGACATGCTTGACACTGCTTCAAGACAAAAAGAGGTTCACTTCTCCCCTTCTTTTTAACCTGTCAAATTAAGTCCTCTTGTTGATCATCATTTTATCTTGTCTGAGGCTGATGTACATGTTTGCGATTGCAGATACACATTGTAACGAAACTGTACTGGGGAGGAGATGCTAGGGAAAAAATTCTTGATGCTGTTGAGGGTCTGAAACTTGACTCTTTGGTCATGGGAAGCAGAGGACTTGGAACCGTTCAAAGGTAAGAAAATGGCCATCTTTTTTTAATGTTCCTTTCATTGCCTCAGTTGTCACTGATGTTTTTTGCATTGGGTTGGTTTGATGGGAAAAACAGGATCATCTTGGGGAGTGTGAGCAACTACGTTATGACACATGCTCCTTGCCCTGTTACCATCGTTAAGGAATCAAGCTCCATGAAGCACTGATAAGTTCATATATTTCGTCTTTCATTTACAAAAAATAATCTGATGAACGGCTGTTCCTTCCGAGTGTATGCTTTGAATCGGCTTGATGTGCTGTTCCTGTCTGGTTGATCATGTTTTCTAAGTAGCTTAAGGAGTTAAAAGGTTGTGTTACCAAATTCTTAAATGTGGTACTTTGTTGTTTAATTTATTCCTTTGGTATTGATTTTGTGTCCCTACAAATGAAATCATAGCCCTTCATGGTGCCGAAAAGCGTGTCAAGACATGGAATTTAATAACAAAAGCTTTTGTCTTTGTCCACATTATGAACTCTCTTTCAAATGTTCAGATACTTTGCTTTCTTTTTTCTACTTTCCCCCATTTTCACATGGGCTGATGGAAAGATCTAGATCCATGAACTTGTGCCACCTGCCACACTGTCTACATTGCCAACCATTTTTGTTTTTTTTTTTTTTTTGTTGTTGTTTGTAATTGACTTACCCTTCATCTAGCATATGATTTTGTCAGCTGTCAAGCTGCTCTGTTTTCTGAATATGGCTTAAATTATGAAAAAAAAAAAAGACATTGAGAAACTCAACAATTAAACGATAATCTATATGTATAAGGTGTTAATTTATGTCTTGACTCGAGAACAAGAACAACAAACGATGAACACAAGACAGATTGCGGTCTTGGAGCATTTGGAGTAAACTAAGATCACGACACAAAACCAGGCGATAGAAACAGGGACAAGCACGCGACAATTACTGGGGGGAAAAAGGAAAAACAGGTTCATTTGGAGGCATTGGTTGGAGCTTGATCCATACCTGCAGCAATGCGAGCTTTAACGAAGGCCAACAGTTTGTCTCTGGGAGGCAGGCTGCCCTTAACAACGCTGCAGCTCACGAACTCGTCGGTCCATTTGAACAACTCGGGAAATTTCTCAGCTGACAGCACCTCCATCCCTGTGGCTTCTTGGATGACCCTGAGCCAGTAGCCAATAAAATTGGCAGCAATGTCAACCATTCCGACTGTATCTCCCCCAAAGAATCTCTTTCCACGCAGCGCACTTTCAAGCGTTTTTAGACACTCGCAAGCTTCTTCCACTACCTTTTCTCGCTCACTTTCTGGGCTCCACCCTGCTTTCCGTAGCACAGGCAAGCACTACATGCACACCACAAAAAGAACTAAAACAGTAAGACCAAAACTGATACATCCTACGGTTTCGAGAGTAGAAATCTTCTGTTCTCATTTAGTGCCCTTGCTTGGTCGTTATATAAGTTAGAATGGGTCAAATTCAACCCAAATATAAGTTTTGCCAGGTGATCAGGCCTATTTCTGAATCTGAGCTGTTTGAAATCTTAAAAAAAGTAGACTCAAAGAGTATTTAAATGATCAAAGTCTTACATTCTCATCGACGAAGTTAGCCCAGAAGCGAGCCATGGCTTTGTCATAAGGATCTTCGGGCAAAATGGGATTGCCCTTCCAAGTTTCCTCGATATATTCAAGTATAACGAGCGACTCAGCAATTGGTTTTCCATTGTGGAGGAGGACAGGAACTTTTTTGTGAACAGGATTGTATTTCAAAAGCAAAGGGCTCTTGTTTTTTAAGACATCCTCCTCTATGTACTCATATTGAACACCTTTCAATTGCAAAGCAAGCTCTACCCTGCGGCTAAAAGGGCTTCCCCAAGCTCCAAAAACCTTCACTTCTTCAGCCATTATGTAACCTTTTTCTTTTTACGTCTTCTGCACTTGGAAGGAGACTTTGGTTTGATGCTACTTATAGAGGTTTTCTTAGGGAGGAAGACAGGCTTGCTGTCATCATCCTTACTTAATCAGTGACGGTCGAGTGAGAGTGAAGTGATTGGAGCATAATGGCAAGTCAAAGGAAAAAAATGCCGAAGAAAGTTCAAATTAAGATGAAGCCTGAGGTAAGAAGGTGCGTTAGCTTGAAAACTAACAAATTGGGCCTTCGGTGCTCTTATTTCTTTGGGATGTTCAAGTCCAACCCGATCTTGAGCCTTGACTGCCAGCCCTTATCAGAACGGTAGAATGCGATAATATAAAGCCTGTTTAATCTGATTTTTAATTTATTTACTTTTTAAAAATAAAAATCAAATCAAATAAGATTTTAAATAAAACTCTTAAGAAAAATAGCTTTTTTTTAAAAAAAATAAAATTAAAAAAAATTTAAAGAAAAGCTCCAAATAGAAGTTTTATCTTCTTTTCTTTTAAAAACATATCAATTTTTCAAAAAGTATCCCTCTCGTTCAATCAATCTCCCTATTCTCTCTCTTTCTGTAAATCACCCTTTTTCAACATAAAATCAATTTTTTTATTTAACTTCTGTTAACTTCATTAATCCTAATATTTTTTACATCTCAATTTTCATATTTTTCTCTTGCCAAATATGAAAAAAATATTTTTTTTTCTTTTCAGAAAACATTTATGTGCTTTTCAAATGGAGCCTAAAATTTTGTTTTAAAATATTGATTAGGTACAACCCATTATTGTGGTAGTTATTAGTTGTGTAAATGTGAATTAATATATAATAATTATAGCATGAATTCTTTCACTCATAACATACTTTTGAACAATTATATTTTCATTCTTTTATTCTTTGAATTTACTAATCAATAAAAAAAGCTAAACTTCACCTACACCCTTCACAGTTTAAATTTTTCTCGCACGATTCTTTTTTCAATTAATATTCCATGAACAATTTTTATTCCTTCAAGAAATTAAGTTATTAATTTTACCTAATAAAATTACAAAATATACTAATTTTGTATTGAAAATATTTAATAATTTGGTGTAAGAACATCAATGATATGATCATTAGCTTGATAGTATGAAAATCTAATCCAACAACTCAATTTTTCAAATTAGTTTTAAGTTAGGGTACAATTTAAATTTGAAATATCTTTTTAGAGATAATGTATAATGGATTAATATTTGATGCACTGATAGTGTATAGTTTTAATACACAGTCAGACCATTGCATCAAATATTTTTCCATACATAATTAGAGGAATAAGTTTATCTACCTTTTGGGCTTACTTGAATGCTTCTATTGATTCAAAATTCAAAAGAGAAATTGGCTTCCAAACATTTAACATTCACTAATGAGTATGTCACCTTTCATATTCAAAGCTCAACACAACCAATTTAGGCTTCCTTTCTTAAATGGGTTTCTTTCCATTCAAAAAAAATTGGGTTTTGGAGCCACAATGCAAAAGAAAATCCTTGAACAAAAAGAAAAAAAAAGAACGTGTTTATTCCCCCCCCTCAAAGGGTTGGGGATGAAGTCCTTTTTGTGTGTGTTTTTCCCTCTAAGTGGGTTTCAAAAATATATTTGGTATCAGCTGTTGGTGGGAGCCTATCCAAAGCAAAGCAAAATCCTTCAGTTGGAGCAACTGCATTATGGCCAAAAGAGACCCCAAAGCCCTGCAAGGAAAGTTAGAACCAAAGTGGGATTATTGGTTAATTATGAGATCTTCACTTCAACTCCAATGTCATTTTCCCAATCACTTTCATTGTTAGTTAATGAGAAAAATGCTTTCATGCCCATCAAACATAGAAATGTGCCTAAAATTGTTATACAATGAGGCTGAATCCATCGTGAACAACGATAATGAGACAAACGATAATCATTAAATAATATTTTATTTATCAAAAATAAAATTTACATCCAAATTCATTTTAAATTCGAAAAGAAGGTATTCAAACGTTAATCGAATCGAATATTAACAATTTCTTGCCTTTCTTCATATTCGATTTTGAATGTTGCGCAAGAGACAAAACATCCCTTTCCCTTATCCTTTGTGTTCTTCACAAATTCACAATGTGGTTGCTATGAGCCGACCATTTTTTCCTCGAAATTTTCAATTATTTTTTTAAAAAGATAATTCTTTTCTATTGCTCGTATATTATGAAATTATATATATATAATAAAATTAAAATAATATTTATAATTCACATTTAATTCAAATAAAACCCAAAAAAGTTAACTCTGTTGGAATTTCTTTTACTACAATTCACATAGTTTTTTTGACCCTTGCAAAAGAAGATTTGACAAGATTTGATTTTTGAGTTTGGAAAAGAAGATTCCAATTTTTCACATCTCGAATGCCAAGAGGATTTGCATGAGTCACAGACAAAAGTGGAGCGTGGCCATCATAAAAGTTACCTTCTTTCCTTTGTTCTAAAAACAAAAAATCCAATTAAATAAAATAATATAATTAATGTATATTACTTATAATTAATGCAATATCTATTAAAGTTCATTAATTATTTTAAAATTAATTTTAAATTAAAATTTTAAAATTAATCCACATCAACCCCAACTCTCTCGATGAGTCTCACAACGCTCTCTGGGCTAAATCCGGTTCTCGTAAGTTTCTTTCTTTTTCTGACATAGATGCAGCTTCTTCTTTTTTCTTTTTTTATATTCTGATCTGATCTAAACCTTGGGTTGTTTTTCGATTCTTGCAGCTCTTATTCCTTTGACAGAGTTTAGAGAGCCTGAGATTATGAAGAAGTACGATGTTAAACCTGATATTGAAGTTCTTGACATGCTTGACACTGCTTCAAGACAAAAAGAGGTTCATTTCTCCCCCTTTTTTTTAACCTTTCAAAATTAAGTCCTCTTGTTGATCATCATTTTATCTTGTCTGAGGCTGATGTACATGTTTGCGATTGCAGATACACATTGTAACGAAACTGTTCTGGGGAGAAGATGCTAGGGAAAAAATTCTTGATGCTATTGAGGATCTGAAACTTGACTCTTTGGTTATGGGAAACAGAGGACTTGGAACCATTCAAAGGTAAGAAAATGACCATCTTTTTTTAATGTTCCTTTCATTGTCTCAGTTGTCACTGGGGTTTTTTGCATTGGGTTGGTTCGGTGGGAAAAACAGGATCATCTTGGGGAGTGTGAGCAACTACATTATGACACATGCTCCTTGCCCTGTTACCATCGTTAACTGTTGAGTTTTAGGTTGACTAAATTTCTAGATCTTATTTAATTAGGATTTTTGTTTGTATACAATATTAAGTAGTTGTATGGTTTTAAACTTCTTTTTCCACATCGAATCCTAGTCATATTCTACTTTGGACTTTTATATTATAAAAGTGGATTTCTAGGCTTTAGAATGGCAAGTAGTGTTTTGAGAGCTCTAGAGAGAGAACACCTTATAACTCTGTTTTTTGCTCTAGGTGGAGCTAAAGTGATTTGGGTGAGTGTTCTTGGAAGATTATTGAGGAAGAGTGTGCAAGAGATCTTGGGTTGTTTTGGGGAACCATAAAAGTCAATTTATTGTACTTTAAATTCTCAATAATAGAAGAACAGTTTCACTCCGTGGACGTAGGCAAGAGGCCGAATCACGTAAATTATGTGTTTTTCTATTTGCTTAATTTCTCTGAATTTTATTTTTGTTGATTCTTGGGCAATTTTCACAACATTAACGAATCAAGCTCCATGAAGCACTGATAAGTTCATATATTTCGTCTTTCATTTACNAGACAAAAGCCGAACCATATAAATTCTTGTATTTTTTTTGTTTGTTTAATTTCTCTAGGTTTTATCCTTGTTTGTTCTTGAGTAATTTTTATAATAAACTGATATCACAACTTCAATTTCAATAAATCTAACTTCAATAAAGATATCAAAAGTTACTAGTTCTACAAATTTCTCAATTGAGAAGTTTGATGGGAAAATTAGCTTTACATAGTAGCATTAAAAAGTGAAAGATCTCCTTGTGCAACAAAGTTTGATGCACCCTTTAGTAAGGAAAGAGAAAGGGTAACAAGATGGCATGAAGGATGTTAAATGGGTAGAGTTGAAGGAAAGGTGTGTTAGCATTATTTGGCTTTGCATTAGAGATAACGTGTTTATCTATGTTATTGATGAGGATTCTGCTATAAGATTATGAGTAAAGTTAGAGAAAATTTACTTAGCAAAAAGTCTTTCTAACAAGTTGCAGCTTAGGCGAAAGTTGTATCGCTTAAAGATGGAGGAGAATGGAGACCTCATGAAGCATATGAATGAATTCGATGAAATCATTGATCAGTTGAAGAAGGTTGATGTCAAGGTGGAGGAAGAGGAAAAGGCACTATTGTTCCTAGCTTCGCTTCCAGACTCCTATGAGGTATTTGTGGAATCTCTTAAATGTGGGATGGATACAATAACGTTAGAACAAGTACAAGCAGCGTTAATATCTCGTGAAGCCCGAAAGAAAAGTAAAGAAGGGGATAAAGATCCAAATGGCTTGACATTAGTAACTGAGGCTAATAGGAGGAAGTCAACTGGTAAGGGATCTAAGGGTGGCAAGTCTAGATCCAACAATGTTCAATGCTTTAAATGCAAAGGGTATGGCATATTAAAAGGGATTGTCCTGCAAAAGGGGATGAAACTAACGAAAACAAAGGTGAGTGTGCTTTCGTTGCTAAAGGTGATGATTGTGATGTCCTTACAATCTCAGAAAATATGGATGCAAATTCTGATTGGTATTTAGATTCTACTTCTGTTACTCACATATGTTATCAAAAAGATTGTTTTGATTTACTTCAAGAAGGGGTGACTGGGAATTTGACTTTGGGTAATAAGTCAATAGTGAAGGTCATGGGTCTTGTAGTGGTGAAAATCAAAATGTTTGATGGGGTTGTGCGCTTTTTGGGTGGTGTGGCCTATGTCCCAAAGATGCGTAAGAATCTAATATCATTGAGCTTGTTAGACTCCAAAGGGTATGGATATTCTGCTTGTGATGGAGTAGTAAAAGTCACACAAGGCGACATGGTCCTGATGAGGGAAAATTTGCATAATGGCTTGTATCATCTAGAATGTGAGGCCTCGAAAGGATGGGAACAGTGCACAAGGGATGGTAGCTACCAGAGTGAGATTTCATTTGTCGAGGAGGTGATGAAAGATTCCCATGGTGTAGATGATGGTGAAAGGATGAAAAATCTTACCAGGAGTGAATTGAAAGGGTCGTCGAGGTCCCTTTCCGAAGTCAATTAGTGCCATTGACTTGACGGCTACACAGCTGCATTGGCCGTTTTGTGGAATCAAGTGTTGGACCATGCTTGATTCGGTATGTGTAGTCGTGGTAATTATAAAGGCCAATGATTTAGAAAGTCTTATGCTTGGAGAGTTGTTCAAGGTGTTGGAAAATAGGTGGAGTTAGGAAGTTGCAATTAGGTGTGACTAGTGGAAGAGGTTTAAGGAGTTTGAATTCAAGTCAAAGGTGGAGATTTGTTGAGTTTTAGGTTGACTAGAATTCTAGATCTTATTTGATTAGGATTTTTGTATGTATATAATATTAAGTAGTTGTATGGTTTTAAACTTCTTATTCCATATCGAATCCTAATCACATTCTACTTTAGACTTTTATACTATAAAAGTGGATTTCTAGGCTTTAGAATAACAAGTAGTGCTTTGAGAGCTCTAGAGAGGGAACATCTTATAACTCTATTTTTTGCTCTAGGTGGAGCGAGAGTGGTTTGAGTGAGTGTTCTTGGGAGGTTATTGAGGAAAAGTGTGCAAGGGATCTTGGGTTGTTTTTGATAACCATAAAGGTCAATTTATTGTACTTTAAATTCTCAATAATAGAAAAACAGTTTCACTCCGTGGACGTAGGCAAGAGGCCGAATCACGTAAATTATGTGTTTTTCTATTTGCTTAATTTCTCTGAATTTTATTTTTGTTGATTCTTGGGCAATTTTCACAACATTAACGAATCAAGCTCCATGAAGCACTGATAAGTTCATATATTTCGTCTTTCATTTACAAAAAATTATCTGATGAATGGCTGTTCCTTCCGAGTGTATGCTTTGAATCGGCTCGATGTGCTGTTCCTGTCTGGTTGATCATGTTTTCTAAGTAGCTTAAGGAGTTAAAAGGTTGTGTTATCAAATTCTTAAAGTGCGGTACTTTGTCGTTTAATTTATTCCTTTGGTATTGATTTTGTTACCCTACAACTGAAATCATTGCCCTTCATGGTGCCGAAAAGCGTGTCAAGACATGGAATTTAATAAGAAAAGCTTTTGTCTTTGTCCACATTATGGACTCTCTCTCAAATGTTCAGATACTTGCTTTTTTTTTTCTACTTTCCCCCATTTTCGCATGGGCTGATGGAAAGATCTAGATCCATGAACTTGCGCCACCTGCCACACCGTCTACATTGCCAACCATTTTCTTATTTTTTTGTTGTTGTTGTTTGTAATTGACTTACCCTTCATCTAGCACATGATTTTGTCAGCTGTCAAGCTGCTCTGTTTTCTGAATATGGCGTACATTATGAAAAAAAAGACATTTGAGAAACTCAACAATTAAATGATAATCTATATGTATAAGGTGTTAATTTATGTCTTGACTCGAAAACAAGAACAACAAACGATGAACACACGACAGACTACGGTCTTGGAACATTTGGAGTAAACTAAGATCACGACACAAAACCAGGTGATAGAAACAGGGACAAGCACGCGACAGTTATTGGGGAGAAAAAGCAAAAACAGGTTCATTTGGAGGCATTGGTTTGAGCTTAATCCATAGTTTCAGCAATGCGAGCTTTGAAGAAGGCCAACAGTTTGTCTCTGGGAGGCAGGCTGCCCTTAACAACGCTGCAGCTCACGAACTCGTCGGTCCATTTGAACAACTCGGGGAATGTCTCAGCTGACAGCAACTCCATCCCTGTGACTTCTTGGATGAGCCTGAGCCAGTAGCCAATAAAGTTGGTAGCAATGTCTACCATTCCGACTTTATCTCCCCCAAAGAATCTCTTTCCACCCAGCGCACTTTCAAGCGTTTTTAGACACTCGCAAGCTTCTTCCACTGGCTTTTCTCGCTCACTCTCTGGGCTCCACCCTGCTTTCCATATCGCAGGCAAGCACTACATGCACACCACAAAAAGAACTAAAACAGTGAGACCAAGCTGATACATCCTAGGGTTTCGAGAATAGAAATCTTCTGATCTCATTTAGTGCCCTTGCTTGGTCGTTATGTAAGTTTGAATGGGTCAAGTTCAACCCAACTATAAGTTTTGCCAGGTGATCAGACCTATTTCTGAATCTGAGCTGTTTGAAATCTTCAAAAAAGTAGACTAAAAGAGTAGTAAATGATCAAAGTCTTACCTTCTCATCGATGAACTTAGCCCAGAAACGAGCCATGGCTCTGTCATAAGGATACTCTGGCAAAATGGGATTGCCCTTCCAAGTCTCCTCAATATATTCAAGTATAACGAGCGACTCAGCAATTGGTTTTCCATTGTGGAGGAGGACAGGAACTTTTTTGTGAACAGGATTGTATTTCAAAAGCAAAGGGCTCTTGTTTTTATGGACATCCTCCTCTATGTACTCATATTGAACACCTTTCAATTGCAAAGCAAGCTCTACCCTGCGGCTAAAAGGGCTTCCCCAAGCTCCAAAAACCTTCACTTCTTCAGCCATTATCTAACTTTTTACCTTTTACGTCTTCTGCATCTGGAAGGAGACTTTGGTTTGATGCTACTTATAGAGGGAGGATTTCCAGCTTGCTTAGGGAGGAAGACAGCCTTGCGTCATCATCCTTATTTAATCAGAGACGGTCCAGTGAGAGCAAAGTGGCTGCAAGCTTGAAGTCAAAAGAAAAAAATATCGAAGAAAGTTCAATTGTGCTACAGTGAATTAAGATAGAGCATGAGGTAAGATGGTGCGTTAGCTTGAAGACTAAAAATTGGGCCTTCGGTGACTCTTATGTCTTGGGATATTGAAGTCCAACCCGATCTTGAGTCTTGACAGCCAGCCCTTATCAGAACTGTAGAATGCAATAATATATGCCTTGATATTAAAAGCAGAAGCCTATTTGGTTTAATTTTCAATTTATCTACTTCTTAAAAATAAAAATAAAATCAAATAAATTTTTAAATAAAATTTTTTAAAAAAAATTTAAAAAAACTTCAAATAGAAACTTTCTCTTCTTTTCTTTTAAAAACATATCAATTTTTTAAAAATTATCTTTATTGTACAATCAATATCCCCCTCCTCTTTCCTTCTTTCTATAAACCATCCTCTTCAACCTAAAATCATAATCTCTATTTTCTTTATCTCTCTCTACAAAGACAACTAGAAAAAAATTGAAGACTCAGTAACGGAATAGTAAAATTTAAGATTTTTTTATCTTTATAAAAATTAACAGAAAAGAAAACTTAAAATTTAAAATTGTATTAAGATGTTATTTAAAGGTTTTTTTCTTTTCTTCACTAAAAAATATAATATTATTATTACTAAACAACTTTGAGAATTGTTTTTTTTTATAAATTTTTTTATTTTTAATATTTGAAATTATATATAAACATGAAACATATTTGTTCCATTTTAATTTATTAAGTGATTAAAGATTGTATGACTACTTGTTATCGTAAATTTTAACCAAAATTAAAACTTATATAATTTATTTTATCAAACAGCTTACTAAATAATTTTAAATTAATTTTAAAAGTTATTATCTTTTATAAAAACTTTATAACTTTTAAGTTAAAAAAAATTAAATCATACAGGCGCTAATTTTATTCTTAGAAGTTGCAAATTGCAGAGAGATTACAGCACACAGAGTGAAGAAAACAGATGCTAGAACAAAAGCATGAGATGATCAAGAAGTATTTTTGCCATAAAATCATCTGGAAAATGGTTGATTTGGGATAGCATTAATCTGTCCATCCATCACCAGATAGCCAGTTTTTCATAAAGGCAATCAGTTTATCTCTAGGAGGCAGGTGTTCCTTGACAGGATTGCAGCTTACAAACTCGTCACACCATTTGATCAACACAGGGCATTTGTCTGCTGTCAGAAACTCTAGTCCTGAAACTTCTTGAATGACCCTAAGCCAAAAGGCGATGAAGTTGGCAGCAATGTCAAGCAGTCCGATTGTCTCTCCTCCAAAGAATCTCTTTCCATTGAGTACACCTTCAAGTGTTTTCAGACACTCTCTTACTTCTTCCAGGGCCTTCTCTCGCTCTTCCCCTGTGCCTAAAAGAGCTTTCCACACTGGAGGCATGCACTAAAACACAAACACACAAGCAAATAAGAAACCAACAATCCAGATTTATCTCCCACTAACCAAATTTAAAAGCAGTGATTCCAATAATTGACAATTGAATCTTACTTCTTACCTTCTCATCTATGAACCTAGCCCAGAAACGGGCCATGGTTCTTTCATGAGGATCTTCAGGCAAAATGGGATTGTCTTTCCAAGTTTCATCAACGTATTCGAGAATAATAAGAGACTCCAGGACTGGTTTTCCATTGTGCAGGAGCACAGGTACTTTCTTGTGAATTGGATTGTATTTCAGAAGCAAAGGACTCTTAAACTTGTCATCAGAGACATTCTCTTCTATGTACTCGAAAGGGATACCTTTCAGTTCCAAAGCAATCTCCACTCTACGGCTAAAAGGGCTTCCCCAAGCACCAAACAGCTTCACTTCTTCAGCCATGGGATGTTGCTTCGCACTTCCTCTGCACTTAAACAGGATTAGTGTATCCTTCACCTCTTGCTTAATCAATGGGGTTGTTAGAAACTTTCAGGCAATGAATATAAAATAAATGTCAACGGAGGCAGGAGTGGTTCTGAATATATAAAACCATAAACTATATGTACTGCTAGCAGAATAAACGCAGGTCATGAATTTTTCCTGTTTAAAATTGGGGCTAAAATAATTCACTGCCATGTAGGGAAGATGGTGGGTTAGCTTCAAGCTGACGTCCTGTCTTCGTGGGTGAGTTGGGAACGTCAGGTCGACCAGGCTTGCTCAAGGCAAACCAGGTTCCCAACTTCCCAACCCGGAGTTCCTTTGGGTTTTGATTTTGATCCTTAAATGGACCTCTTTGGTCCAATCTGTTTGGGCTTTTCGAGATTCTTTGACCGCCTTTTAGTTTGCTCTTATTGGGATTTGCAAGTACCCATCAGAACCTGAATTTTTTTACTTAACTTCTGTTAACTTCATTAATATTCCATGAACAATTTTTGTTCTCGAGAAATTAAGTTATTAATTTTACTTAATAAAATTACAAAATATACTAATTTTGAATTGAAAATATTTAATAATTTCGTGTAAGAATATCAATGATATGATCATCTGAAAATCTAATCCAACAACTTAATATTTTCTGAAAAGCCCATTCATCGTGATATTTAGCAGACTTGGGGGTGTTCTTGGGCTCAAGGGGTTCGTTTTACAGATTATGTTTCTAGTTTCTCATCTTTCAAAGGAGCCCCAAGGCCCCCGGGTACCTTTGAGGTTTCTGCATGCAGGTAAATCTCCTAGTTGCAGGATGACAGAAGAAAGGAAAATAGAAACACCCACGCCCACTGCTATGAACAATCTGGACAGCCAGGGGGCTTTGAACCACTGAAATATCACATACTTGTATGGCATTTTTAGTAACCCCTCCTCTATACAAAATCAATAACCTCTCTCAACAATTTAATAACTTTTCAAGTTCTTCGTCAATAACCTTCTGTGTAAAATTATCATGATAATAACAATTGAGACATATAGCAACAGCTTTCACAAATGTTTTTTTTTTCTTGCAATGCTCATCTATTATTTAATAACCTCAACAAGTACTTTTCAATCAAAATAAGGATAAATTAAGATTAACTAATGTTGATATTGATAGGATTGAAATCCCCCAATTTGCCTGATGGGCTGTATCAGCAGATACGCCTTCCTAGTAACCAATAAAGATGGGGTAGTTGATTGATTGTAAGCTGATTACACGTTTCCCACAAAAAGGCAGCTTGATTGGACACAAGCACTCTGTTCCGTTGTAGTTGGCAATGCAGTTCAAGAACATAGTGGCCTGAAGTGGCTAAATGGTATGCTCTTGAAGGTTGTGCACTGTCGTTGAGGTGATTACAGATGTCGGAACTACACAAAGGGAAACGATAATTTTACTGCCGACACCTAACTTTGATTGGACTAAACAAGAACTAGATAACGCTCGCACATCTTTCTTAAAGCAAAGTGCTACAATAATAAAATTGTCTCTTCTTCCTAGTGCCAGCTCCATTACCATTAGTGGGCAGGAGGTGCAATTCTTTTTTAGCTAAAAGTTACAGTATAAATACCCACTCAGACGAGGGGTTTGCTGCAAGAAGGATTGTTGCATTGGTGAGAAAGAGAAATGGCAGCCGCATTGAAATTGGTCTGTCTTCTGGGATTGATTGTGCTTGTCAGCATTGTGGGGCTAGAAAGGGTTGATGCAGCAGGGGAATGTGGGAAATCATCTCCTGATAACGAGGCAATAAAGCTAGCCCCATGTGCTGAAGCAGCACAAGACCAGAACGCTGCTGTCTCGGCCAGTTGCTGCGACCAGGTGAGGAAAATAGGCCGAAGCCCAAGCTGTCTCTGTGCCGTTATGCTCTCTAACACTGCTAAAGCATCCGGAATCAAGCCTGAGATTGCCATAACAATCCCAAAACGCTGCAACATAGCCAACCGTCCAGTCGGTTACAAGTGTGGACGTAAGTCATGATTTCATTACTCCATCTTTGCTTTAAAATTTTGTTCGTTTTTCTTTAACATCATCGCTTCTTCCTAACATATATTATAACTGCTTGTTTTGCAGCGTATACGCTTCCTTGAAGGGAAGATTTGTGGACTCAAGACTGCTTGCTGGAGCTCACTTGTTCTAGTGGTGACTATGTAGCTTAAGCTTGCCCTTTGTACGAATAAATGCTTGCACCTTGTTTATATCTACCTTGAACAATAATACAAATTGAACGTTTCTTCTTTTTTATTAGGTTTTACTTGCGTTACCCTTTGAATCTCAGTTCAGAACACCAACAGAGAAGCAACAAAACTGATTCCAAAGGCATGATTAGTTTGCCATTGGAGACAGCCATTGATCATGAAACATCAAAATCATCGAAAATCCTAATCAACTTTGATAAACATGTGGTTGCAGAGTACTTGTCCTGACCCAATGTCAGTCTCCTCTAACGACCAGAACTTCTTAAACGACCATTTTAAAGCATTTGTCCCACCAACTGATAGGATAGAGACTGCTTTAATCTGTGGGTCGCAATTTTGGGAGGGAAAAACCTGGACTAAAGAGTAAACATCTTTTAGGGTCAGATAGGAAATAGACAGGACAGTTCGGAGACAAAACTGTGGGACTTTTGCAAGAAAATTGTGGTAGCTGGGCCACACCCAATTGAAGGTTGCTTTAACTGTTTATGGTGCGTGGCATCCTTTTGGGCAATCTTAGTCATGAGGTGGTAAAGTGGAGCTTTCAGGTATCTCAAACGACAAAGAAAACCTGACGAGGACAAAACAAATATGTTCTGTCAGATTCATTTTTTTGACCTATTTATAGCTACCTAAAGGTTAGAGTTTTCCAATTTGGTACAAGACAAATAATCATTCAAACCTCCTGGTGAAAACTTGGTTTTATTTTATGTTCTTGGCATTGCGAATCAAGAGACAAAAGCAGCTAATCTAAGCAGAGGAAAATTTTTCTTTAACCTTCCTTTCATGGGAGTTCCATGTCAGGGACAAGAGACAAGATAAAGATTATCCAACAAAGTGATTAACATTCAATAAGTGGGAAAAGAGACATGGAGGAAGCTTTTACTTTATCATGAAGCATCCCATAGTCACAAGTTTTCTTCCAAATTCAAAATTAGGTAAAACAGTTACCAAAAAGCTCATAATAACCAAATTCCATCCTCTTGTTATAGGCAAAATGATGACAAAAAGCAGAGTTCAGCCATCAATAACAGATAGTCTACCAGAAGTTTGTAATTCATCATAACATATCAAAGTCACTTAAGCAGATATCCTTTACAGAAAAAAAGAGCAAGTCTCATCACCTCCTTTTACAGTGAAGAAGGAAGACCACATAGCTATATTTGCTTGGCTGGAGAAACAAATAACGGCCAGCTGTCTGCAGCGTCTGACTACTATAACTACCTCCAACATAACAAGAGATAGATTAAACCGCTATGTATCTTCCTATGTACCTTGTTAAGGATAAAGTCAAGAAAAAGATGCAAAGAAAAAAAGGGAATATCATGAGTCATACATAAGTAACTCACACGCCATTTATACTTATTTTCTGTTTTTTGCCCGTGTATCTTGGCTTCTTGTAATGGTGAAAGAGAGAAGGAGAGTCGTAGGATGGGATATTAATTGATCGATCAAACATAAAGAAAAATAATAAAAGGAAAGCAGCTTGAGCATGGAGTCTATTCATTGCATTGGTTAGATCATAGAATTCACGACAGAACTATATTATTTGATCATCTAGAAACAAAGTTTTAGACATTAAATTACTTTACTTTTACAGGTATATCTTAGAATTTGATTCTAGCAATCAAGTAATTGGCCAAATACTTCAAACTGGACCAAGGTGACAAAATACCGTTAAAGATCAGTTCACTAGTAGTAATGGAAGACAAATCCAAGCTAGGTCTAACACTCCGGACGACTGATACTCAAAGAGAACTTGTGAAGGTTTTGTTCAGATCTTAAAGGTCTTGGCAATTAAGTTATTATTGGCAAAGAAGAACAGATTTAATGCAGAACCAAGAAGAAGATCCATATAATTCCAGTGAACATCTGACCAAAAGTACCTTAATAAGTTTGCGGATTAGCGAGTGAACTTTTAGTAATAGAGAGACCCTGCAAAAAAGGAAATGTACAATTAACAAAGATGGCAACCTTACAGTTAAAAAGTTATCCACTATGCTCCTCATTACTATAGGCTTATACCACATCAGACAGTCATACTGTCGTACCTAACAAACAAAATATTGGCCGGACGTTGCAACAAAATATGCCCACAGCCACAGGGTGTGGGCAGTTGCTCCCAATCCTAACGTCCCTTTACTTATATTATAAAAACTAGTTAAAATTCTAGTATTATTTTTCTATATTTTGTCCCCACTTGAAATTGAAAAATAAAATAAAATGTGTGTAGCATCTTTATCAATATTGAAAAGGAGAAAGGTATAATTACAACAAAAACAAATGATTTATTTTGCAAAATAATAAAGTATATTATATAAATATAGGATTTTATGATTAATTTACTTATTGATATAAGTTCCACTAAAATTTTAAAATATTCAAGTGATTAATTGGTTTCTTTATATCTTTTGTAGTTTGTCATTATGGTAAAGTATTTTTTTCATTTGAATTTTTTTTCTACGGATAAATTAATTTGGTATATGTAGAGAAATGCCAAATAATACTTTGAAAAAAAATATATTTACTTTGAAGGAGAATTCATAAGGGAATGATTATTTGGTTATGTAGGTATAAAAAAAAAAGTTTTGCAGTATTGATAATTAAAAAAAATTTAAAACACTTCCAAATTATAAAAAGATAATTATAATAATATGTTATCATAAAATAAAAAATTGAAAACAAAGTGTTTTTTGTTGCACTTTAAATAATAATAATAATAGAATACAATATAGTATAATAAAAAATAAAATTGGCTGCATAGAAGGAAAATTTTGGATTCGTGAGCTTGAAGCAATCGGAATCAAATATATAGAGTGGAAGAAGTACGATAATTTATTGCATGAGTTCAACTGACAAACAATAAATTTGAAAGATGATATTGAATTTAATAGACGTATAAGATATAGAGAGAAAGAGAGAGAGAGAGATCTTGTTTAATTTATTTATTTTTCTTTTATAACCTTACATATTATACCATTCATGCTATATTTCCTATCAAATTAGTATAGGAATCAAATGGGAAAACCGTTTTTTGAGTTATCATGGTCAGTTTTATTTATTTAGTAATGAAATTATGGCAAAGAGTTAAGGATAAACATCACATTAAATGCAAAGATAAAATAAGCAAATTAGTCAATGGAAACAAAGATAGGGAAACCAATCTTTGACAAATCCAACCCTCGTAGCTGATTAAATTTCTTGCTGATTATGAGAAGATTCTTACCATGAAATGCTACTGTTTCCAAACACAAAGAAAGAACAAAAACTGGGAAAGATTATTAAGTAGTTTCCAAGGTAGGTACTTGAGCTGATATTGCTGGAATGATAAGTACATCAGAATCAACCCCATGGGTCCAAACTGTAATTGCGACACATCAAGCTTTGATGCACCTGACAAATCGATTGGGCTCAAAACCAGGAACACCAGGGGGGCCAAATGGATCAAAACGTGCACCAGGAGGAACACCCCTGTTTCAAACAATCCAATCCAAAATAAAATCTCCAGTATAATGTAAGCAGAACACACACAAAGAGAGAGAGAGAGAGAGAGAGAGAGCTAACGGTTGTGCTCCAGTGAAACCAGGCTCTCCACCAACTCCACCCAACCAACGAGGATCATTTGGTCCTGCCTCCACATTATAAGATATAATTAAGTCACAGAACTATGCATGCAATTCACCAACAGTACAAGACATATGTTACGAACCTAGAAGCATGCTACCACCACCAACATCACCCCTGAAAGCCATTTAACAAATAAAAACACACTCAAGTCAAAAACTAAATCAAACAGTCCACAATACAACACTGATTTGGGACTGAATATACCTGGTAGGATACATTCCAGCACCAGGCCCAGGAACCCGATCACTGCCACCCATAGGATTAACTGGAGGAACAACTAACCTGTAAAGCAAAACTTATAATTTTGATGAGCGCATGAGCTATTTGGAAGGAAGATAATGGAGATATGCGGACAAGTGATTAGAACCATACGTGTGGAAAAGTTCATTGAACTGAAAAAAAAAAAAAAATCTACCCTCTCATACTAAATGTATGCATTTTTACTCCTTTTTTTTTCTTCCTTTCTTTCCCTCTCATAATACCTTTTTAAAATTCAGAAGCATTTATAAGACATGTTCAATCTTATTTAAAATATTATATAACAGTTACTATCATAGCAATCACTGATTGGGAGTTCCAATATAATGCACAAATAAGTGGTCCTGGAAAGGACTTGAGCCAAATTACGAAAGTTTCTTTTGAGCCTTGCCTAAATTGGGAAATCTTACATGTATGTAAGCATTGTCGAGAGACCACATAATTCCTAGAATTCTAAAACTACAAGTTGGTTAACAGATATCATCTCAGCTTGGTTACCCATATGAACATAAGTTTAACCTCAGTAATTAAGTTTTGACAAATAAATAGGAGACCAATACATGATTGTGATTTGTTGCATCAATCACAAATGTACCATAAGTTTCATATTTGTAAGGTTATCAAGTAGAAAACTGCAGTTCACGAAGAGATAGAAAAATATCAATAAAGACCCAAATGACCAAACAAACCCCATTAATATCTAAATAAAATTAAAAAAAATTTTAAAAATTCTAAATAAAAACACATTAATTTAAAATTAAAAAAAAATTAAAAATTCTAAATAAAAACTTTCTCTTCTCTCTTTTAAAAACACATTAATTTTTTAAAAAATATATCTCCCATTCAATCAATATCCCTCTCTTCTCATCCTTTTTCTGTAAACCATCCTTCTCCGACACAAAATCGTGATCTCTTTCTTTTCCATCTCTCTACAAAGATTACTAGAAAAAAATTAAAGACTCAGTAACGAAATAGTAAAATTTAATATTTTTTTATTTTTATAAAAATTAAAAGAAAAAAATCTAAAATTTAAAATTATATTCAAATATTATTTAAAGATTTTATCTCTTCTTCACTAAAAAATATAATATTATTATTATTGTACAACTTTGAGAGTTGTTTCAAATTTTTATGAATTTATTTGATTTTTAACATTTGAAATGTATATAAACAATAAATACACTTGTTCCGTTTTGATTTATTAAGCGATTGAAGATAGCATGAATACTGTTATTATAAATTTTAATCAAAATTAAAACTTATATAATTTATTTTATCAAACAACCTACTAAATAATTTTAACTTAATTTTAAAAGTTATTATTTTTCGTAAAAACTTCATAACTTTTAAGTTAAAAAAATTAAGTTAAACAGGCTCTAATTTTATTCTTAGAAGTTGCAAATTCCATAGAGATTACACCACACAGAGTGAAGAAAACAGATGCTAGAGCAAAAGCATGAGATGATCAAGAACTATTTTTGCCATAAAATCATCTGGAAAATGGTTGATTTGGGACAGCATTAATCCGTCCATCTATCACCAGATAGCCAGTTTTTCATAAAGGCAATCAGTTTATCTCTAGGAAGCAGGTGAGTTGGGAACGTCAGGTCGACCAGGCTTGCTCAAGGCAGACCAGGTTCCCAACGTCCCAACCCGGAGTTGCTTTGGGTTTTGATTATGATCCTTGAATGGACCTCTTTCTTGCAATTTGTTGGGCTTTTCTAGGTTCTTTGATGGGCTCTTATTGGGCTTGGCAAGTGCCAATCAGAACCTTAATTTTTTATTTAACTTCTGTTAACTTCTTTAATCCTAGAATTTTTTACATCTCAATTTTTATATTTTTCTCTTTCCAAATATGAAAAAAATATTATTTTTTATTTTCAGAAAACATTTATGTACTTTTCAAATGGAGCCTAAAATTTTGTTTCAAAATATTGATTAGGTACAACCCATTATTGTGGTAGTTATTAGTTGTGTAAATGTGAATTAATATATAATAATTATAGCATGAATTCTTTCACTCATAACATACTTTCGAATAATTATATTTTCATTCTTATATTCTTTGAATTTACTAATCAATAAAAAAGCTAAACTTCACCTACAACCTTTACAGTTTAAACTTTTCTCGCACGATTCTTTTTATAATTAATATTCTATGAATAACTTTTGTTCCTTTGAGAAATTAAGTTATTAATTTTACCTAATAAAATTACAAAATATACTAATTTTGAATTGAAAATATTTAATAATTTCTTGTAAGAACATCAATGATATGATCATTAGCTTGATAGTATGAAAATCTAATCCAACAACTAAATTTTCCAAATTAGTTTTAAGTTAGGATACACTCTAAATTTGAAATATCTTCTTAGAGATAATGTATAATAGATTAGTATTTAATGCACCGACAATGTATAATTTCTATACACAGACAGACCATTGCATCGAATATTTTTCCATATATAATTAGGGGAATAAATTTATCTACCTTTTGGGGCTACTTGAATGCTTATGTTGATTCAAAATTCAAAAGAGAAATTGGGTTCCAAACATTTATGATTCACTTGTTTCATGTAAATGAGTATGTCACCTTTCATATTCAAAGCTTAACACAACCAATAAATAAACATATTCAAAGCTCAACACAACCAATTTAGGCTTCCTTTCTTAAATGGGTTTCTTCCCATTCAAAAAAATTTGGGTTTTGGAGCCACAATGCAAAAGAAAATCCTTGAACAAAAAGAAAGAAAAAAGAAAGTGCTTATTCCCCCCCTCAAAGGGTTGGGGATGAAGTCCTTTTGTGTGTGTGTTTTTCCCTCTAAGTGGGTTTCAAAAATACATTTGGTATCAGCTGTTGGGGGGAGCCTATCCAAAGCAAAGCAAAATCCTTCAGTTGGAACAACCGCATTATGGCCAAAAGAGACCCAAAGCCTTGCAAGGAAAGTTAGGACCAAAGTGGGATTATTGGTCAATTATGAGATCTTCACTTCAACTCCAATGTCATTTTCCCAATCACTTTCATTGTTAGTTAATAAGAAAAATGCTTTGATTTGTCTGTTGCTTTCATGCCCATCAAACATAGAAATGTGCCTAAAATTGTTATACAAAGAGGTTGAATTCATCGTAGAAAATGATAATAAGACAAAAATTAATCATTGATTAATATTTTATTTATTAAAAATAAAATTTATATTCAGACTCATTTTAAACTAAAAAAAAAAAGTATTTAAATTTTATATAATCGAATCGGATACTAACAATTGCTTGCCTTTCTTCGTATTCGATTTTGAATGTTGCCCAAGAGACAAAACATCCCTTTCCCTTATCCCTTGTGTTCTTCACAAATTCACAATGTGGTTGCCATGAGCCGACCATTTTTTCCTAGAAATTTTCAATTATTTTTTTAAAAAGATAATTCTTTTCTATTGCTTGTATATTATGAAATTATATATATATAATAAAATTAAAATAATATTTATAATTCACATTTAATTCAAATAAAACCCAAAAAAGTTAACTCTGTTGGAGTTTCTTTTACTACAATTCACATAGTTTTTTTGACCATTGGAAAAGAAGATTTGACAAGGTTTGATTTTTGAGTTTGGAAAAGAAGATTCCAATTTTTCACATTTCGAATGCCAAGAGGATTTGCATGAGTCACAGACCAAAGTGGAGCGTGGCCATCATAAAAGTTACCTTCCTTCCTTTATTCAAAAAATAATAATAATAATATAATTAATGTAGATTACTTACAATTAATGCAATATTTATTAAAGTTCATTAATTATTTTAAAATTAATTTTAAATTAAAATTTTATTCTAAACTCAAATTTTTTACAAATATTTATAATTAAGTTCAAATACTATCGATTTAGATAAAATATAAGTAAATAAATTTGAATCGGGTTTCTCAAAATTAATGGATATTTAACTGATTTTTAATTTTAAATACGAAATGACAAAAGGGGTTAAGTAACTTGAAAGAACTGGCAATGAAGCAAAATTTGAAAGCTAAAAGCCTAGCGTGACTTAGGAAGTTAAGAAACACAATGAAGGATTAAGACTTTAATAAGAAGGGTTTGGCATTATATGGATAGATCCGTCGCCTACACGACTCCCCATTAACCTTGCTTTATCATTCAAACAAAAGCCTAGAGATTGATTATTCACCCTTTTATCTGTCTGCTTTAAAACACTAGAATTGCAGCAGATTAAATATATGAAAGAAGGAAACAGGGGGAGGGAAAAACTGGGGTGGTCTTAAATAGTTTCAAGAGGTGAAAGGCTCTCTCAATCATGTGTTTGAGCAAGCCTCAGTAATCATAGCCAGCTTTACTCCACACTTATAAAGAAGCCAAAGCTTCTCACTTTTTCTCTCACAGAGAGAGAAGATAAAAAACCCACACCCAATTTGTTTCTACTTTTTGTTGTTGTTTTTACTTCCATTTTGCTTGCCCCACTGAAGTAGACATGGTTGCAACCTTATGGATGACGGAGCTTTCACCCACCAAAAGCAAGTAGACTCCACCCAACAACAGCATTACCAGTTCAAGCTTTGTTTGCCTGTACCAGAGTTAAAAGCTAAAAGCTTTTGGGTTTTGAAATCTGTTAGAAGCTTGTGCTACAGGGGTTTAGAGTCAAATGGGTGTTGCTTGAAGAGGTTAGAGTATAGTGGCATGATTGTTAACAACTCTGTTTTTTGTGCTTCGCCTGGTTTTTTTGAAGAAGAGAAAGCTGAGATGGAGGGTTTGGTTGAGAAAAGCGAGGGATTTGAAGATAAAAATGAAAGCTTTAATGAAAATGGGGTTCAAATGGGGACATTTGCCAAGTTGCTTGAAGACAAGGGTCGTGAAAGTAGTTCAAGTTCTGATTTTTTGACAACGGAAACAACAGGGCATGAGGAGGAACACAGTCACAGTAGTTCTGAGGAGGAGTCGGCTTCACCGCCTTTATTGGGTTGGCCAGTACAGAAAAATGCTGAGACAGAAGACTGTAGCAGTAGTAATTGTAGTGAAGATGGAAAGAAACCCCCTTCGGATGATAGGAAATTAGAGAAGCAAGGCTCCACAGTTTCAGGTATTTATTGACTATATGTCTCTGAGTATATTTCCCTTGCTTGAATTAGTTTGTTAACTTGTTTGTTTAATGGGGTTATAGAGATTGAGTTGATGAAGGAAAGATTTGCAAAATTGCTGCTTGGAGAAGATATGTCAGGGTGTGGAAATGGTGTTTGCACAGCCTTGGCTATTTCAAATGCCATCACCAATCTTTGTGGTATGTTAACAATCTTTTTTTGTTTCTTTTTTTTAATTTTTTTTCTAAGATAGTTTTTATCAATTTGATTTGTCAATGTGAGCATTTGTTTCTAATTTTTGTTGGTTAATTTGGTATTGGCTTTTTGTTTGATGGTTACTTCTCCTTCACTGCCTTAATTTTGCAGCAACCTTATTTGGGCAAATATGGAGGTTAGAACCACTACCAGTTGAGAAGAAAGCAATGTGGCGAAGAGAGATGGAATGGCTTCTTTCTGTCAGTGATCACATTGTTGAGTTGATACCCTCGTGGCAGACGTTCCCAGATGGAAGCAAGCTTGAGGTAAAGCTATCTAAACTTTTCCCCCTTTCAAATTGACCATTAATCTCTGAAGCATCCTTGAATTGCCAGCCAATACAAGGTGCTAGAATCATTTTCTCTTACCAAAATCTAGAAATCCATTGCAAATACGATCACATTTCAAAGCTGCATTTGAATGTCCAGATATAAATAAAATTGCTTGACTAGTTTTATCAAAAGTGTATTCCAGAAATTAGCAAAGTCAGTAACTACTGTGCAGGATGGAAAACAACCCAGGTTCTGAAAAGTGACATCAGCAGTTTTTGAATTTTAGTGAACAAGTTCTACCTAAGTGGTGGATTTGTGGTTTACAATGCCATGTGTAGTTTCTGAAGCAATTCAAATGCCTTTAATGGTGGACTATTCCCTAAGCACACTTATTTAATCATGAGGAAAAAAGAACTGCTAAAAGATAAGTTTTACCGGTGCATGGTGTAAAATTATCAATATGTTATTTAAACAATTCCATGGTTCGTTGCTGTGATTTCAGGTCATGACTTGCAGGCCCCGATCGGATCTTTACATTAATCTTCCAGCTTTAAGAAAATTGGACAACATGCTTCTTGTAAGATCCAGCAACTCTTATTAGGATGTGGAATGATTCCGTTAAGAAGTTTATTCTGAATATCACATCATTTTTGCAGGAGATATTAGATAGTTTTGTCGATACAGAGTTCTGGTATGTTGACCAAGGGATTCTAGCCCCAGAGGCAGATGGATCTACGTCTTTCAGAAAAGCCCTTCAGCGCCAAGAAGAAAAATGGTGGCTTCCTGTGCCTCGAGTGCCTCCAGGAGGCCTTCATGAAAATTCAAGAAAGCAGTTGCAGCATAAACGTGACTGCACAAACCAGATCCTAAAAGCTGCCATGGCTATCAACAGTATTACTCTAGCTGACATGGAAGTTCCTGAATCATATTTAGAATCCCTTCCCAAGGTAAAAGAACGTAAATGTATATTTGGCGTTATATGTTCTAGAAAGTGTTGGTCATTAAATATTTGCCACAAATTTATATCAGAATGGCCGAGCAAGCTTGGGAGATCTCATTTATCGATATATTTCATCGGATCTGTTCACACCTGAATGTCTTCTTGATTGCCTCGATTTGTCCTCTGAGCATCAAGCTATAGAGATTGCCAACCGAGTGGAGGCTTCAATATATTTATGGCGCAAAAAGACCAACTCCAAACCTGTCAACAACACAACCCGCTCCAGTTCAAAGTCATCATGGGAAATGGTCAAGGACCTAATGGTTGATGCTGAAAAGAGAGAAATACTTGCAGATCGCGCAGAAAGTCTCTTGCTTTGCTTGAAGCAGCGGTTCCCTGGTCTTCCCCAGACCACATTAGATATGAGCAAAATTCAGTACAACAAGGTTTGTGTCACATATTCCAATTTGAGAGTGGTTATTAAAAATGCCTTTAATTACAAAAATCCTGCTAATAAATGAAAATTACGATGTTATTTAGGATGTTGGGAAATCCATTTTGGAAAGCTATTCGAGAGTTTTGGAGAGCCTGGCATTTAACATTGTGGCACGTATTGATGATCTGCTCTACGTTGATGACTTGACCAAGCATTCAGATCAATTCTCTTCATTGACCAGAGTTGGTGTAATCGGTCAGAAGAGTCTTTCAATTCCATACTCTGTGCCCTTCTCAAGCACTCCTTATAGAACAGCATTTACCACCCCAAACTTTTCACCAGCACAGCTAGTTAGCCCTGCGAAGGGAGAAAGATCGCCGTATCTCACAAGCAGCAAATTTCAACAGCGTGGGATAGGTGTGAAAAAAGTCTTGACAGATTATCTTAGTATTGATGTAAGAGGGAAGGAATGCAGTAATTCAAATGAAGGAACAGAATCAGGTTCAGACATAGCTCAAGAAACACCAGTACCTTTTGAAAAATGTCTAAAGGAGGCGGTCGGCCTAGCAAAAGAGGAGCCAGTTCCACAGAAAGAGCCCTGATGTTGCAAATCATGAACCAATTTCCTGTTATTCAGCTGACTCTTTTTTTTAACTTTTACTTTTGGGTAGAGATAGGAAGGTGCTTGAGAATGGCGAACATTCACCCTATCATTCAAATTGTATTGCAACCAGATGTCTATAATGATAATGAGTTGAGTAATTCATACTTCTCAGGGCATCATTTACTGTCTCAAAGATGTTCCTGGCAGAACACTTTGCGGATAAAAAGTAGGATAGAAACACCAAATCCCTGTTTACTTCTCTATGCAAACTTCAGAAAGACACTTCAACTTGGATATCAATGTCTAGTTCATCTACTACTTTTAAAAACTACATTTGCTCAAAAGCCCATTCATCTTAATATTTAGCAGACTTGGGGGTGTTCTTGGGCTCAAGGGGTTCGTCTTACAGATTATTTTTCTAGTTTCTCATCGTTCAAATGAGCCCCAAGGCCCCCGGGTACCTTTGAGGTTTCTGCATGCAGGTAAATCTCCTAGTTGCAGGATGACAGAAGAAAGGAAAATAGAAACACCCAAACCCACTGCTATGAACAATCTGGACAGCCAGGGGGCTTTGAACCACTGAAATATCATATACTTGTATGGCATTTTTAGTAACCTCTCCTCTATACAAAACCAATAACCTCCCTCAACTATTTAGTAACTTTTCAAGTTCTTCGTCAATAACCTTCTATGTAAAATTACCATGATAACAATTGAGACATATAGCAACAGCTTTCACAAATGTGTTTTTTTGCTTGCAATGCTCATCTATTATTAAATGACACCCAACAAGTACTTTTCAATCAAAATAAGGATAAATAAAGATTAACCAATGTTGATATTGATAGGATTGAAATCCCCCAATTTGCTTGATGGGGTGTATCAGCAGATACGCCTTCCTAGTAACCAACAAAGATGGGGTAGTTGATTGCTTGTAAGCTGATTACACGTTTCCCACAAAAAGGCAGTTTGATTGGACACAAGAACTCTGTTCCGTTGTAGTTGGCAATGCAGTTCCAGAAAATAGCGCCCTGAAGTGGCTAAATGGTGTGCTCTTCGAGGTTGTGCACTGTTGTTGAGATGATTACAGATGTCGGAACTACACAAAGGGATACGATGATTTTACTGCATGCACCTAACTTTGATTGGACTTAACAAGAACTTGATAACGCTCGCACATTTTTCTTAAAGCAAAGTGCCACAATAATAAAATTCTCTTCTTCCTAGTGCCAGCTCCATTACCATTAGTGGGCTGGAGGTGCAATTCTTTTTTAGCTCAAAGTTATAGTATAAAAACCCACTCAGACGAGGGGTTTGCTGCAAGAAGGATTGTTGCATTGGTGAGATGAGAGAAATGGCAGCTGCATTGAAATTGGTCTGTCTTCTGGGATTGATTGTGCTTGTCAGCATTGTGGGGCTAGAAAGGGTTGATGCAGCAGGGGAATGTGGGAAATCATCTCCTGATAACGAGGCATTGAAGCTAGCCCCCTGTGCTGAAGCAGCACAAGACCAGAACGCTGCTGTCTCGGCCAGTTGCTGCGACCAGGTGAGGAAAATAGGCCAAAGCCCAAGCTGTCTCTGTGCCGTTATGCTCTCTAACACTGCTAAAGCATCCGGAATCAAGCCTGAGATTGCCATAACAATCCCAAAACGCTGCAACATAGCAAACCGTCCAGTCGGTTACAAGTGTGGACGTAAGTCATGATTTCATTACTCCATCTTTGCTTTAAAATTTTGTTCTTTTCCCATTAACATCATCGCTTCTATCCTAGCATATATCATAACTGCTTGTTTTGCAGCATATACACTTCCTTGAAGGGAAAATTTGTGGACTCAAGACTGCTTGCTGGAGCTCACTTGTTCTAGTGGTGACTATGTAGCTTAAGCTTGCCCTCTGTACGAATAAATGCTTGCAGCTTGTTTATATCTACCTTAAACAATAATACGAATTGAAATTTTCTTCTTTTTTATTAGCTTTTGCTTGCATTACCCTTTGAATCTCAGTTCAGAAACCAACAGAGAAGCAACAAAACTGATTCCAAAGGCATGATTAGTTTGCCATTGGAGACGGGCATTGATCATGAAACATCAGAATCATCAAAAATCCTAATAAACTTTGATAAACATGTGGTTGCAGAATATTTGTCCTGACCCAATGTAAGTCTTCTTTAACGACCAGAACTTTCTTAAACGACCATTTTAAAGCATTTGTCCCACCAACTGATAGGATAGAGGCTGCCTTAATCTGTGGGTCGCAATTTTGGAAGGGAATAACCTAGACTAAAGAGTAGACATCTTTTCGGGTCAGATAGGGAATAGACAGGACAGTTCGGAGACAAAACTGTGGAATTTTTGCAAGATAATTGTGGTAGCTGGGCCACACCCAATTGAAGGTTGCTTTAACTGTTTATGGTTCGTGGCATCCTTTTAGGCAATCTTGGTCATGAGCTGGCAAAGAGGAGCTTTCAGGTATCTCAAAGGACAAAGAAAACTTGACAAGGACAAAACGAATATGTTCTGTCAGATTCATTTTTTTGACCTATTTATAGCTACATAAAGGTTAGAGTTTTCCAATTTGGTATTAAACAAATAATCATTCAAACCTCCTGGTGAAAACTTGGTTTTATTTTATGTTCTTGGCATTGCAAATCAAGAGACAAAAGCAGCTAATCTAAGCAGAGGAAAATTTTTCCTTAAATCTTCCTTTCATGGGAGTTCCATGTCACGGACAAGAGACAAGATAATCATTATCCAACAAAGTGATTAACATTCAATAAGAGGGAAAAGAGACATGGAGGAAGCTTTTACTTTATCATGAAGCATCCCATAGTCACAAGTTTTCTTCCAAATTCAAAATTAGGTAAAACAGCAACCAAAAATCTCATAATAATCAAATTCAATCCTCTTGTTATAGGCAAAATGATGACATAAAGCACAGTTCAGCCATCAATAACAGATAGTCTAGCAGAAGTTTGTAATTCATCATAATATATCAAAGTCACTTAAGCAGATATCCTTTACAGAAAAAAAGAGCAAGTCTCATCACATCCTTTTACAGTGAAGAAGGGAGACCACATAACTATATTTGCTTGGCTGGAGAAACAAATAACGGCCAGCTGTCTGCAGCGTCTGACTACTATAACTACCTCCCACATAACAAGAGATAGATTAAACTGCTATGTATCTTCCTATGTACCTGTTAAGGATAAAGTCAAGAAAACGATGCAAAGATAAAAAGGGGATATCATGAGTCATACATAAGTAACTCACACGCCACTTATACTTATTTTCTGTTTTTTGCCCGTGTATCTTGGCTTCTTGTAGGGGTGAAAGAGAGAAGGAGAGTCGTAGGATGGGATATTAATTGATTGATCAAACATAAGAAAAATAAAAAAAGGAAAGCAGCTTGAGCATGGAGTCCATTCATTGCATTGGTTAGATCATAGAATTCACGACAAAACTATATTATTTGATCATCTAGAAACAGAGTTTTAGACCCTAAATTACTTTACTTTTACAGGTATATCTGAAAATTTGATTCTAGCAATCAAGTAATTGGCCAAAAAACTTCAAACTGGACCAAGGTGACAAAATACCGTTAAAGATCAGTTCACTAGTAGTAATGGAAGATAAATCCAAGCTAGGTCTAACACTCCGGGCGACTGATACTCAAAGAGAACTTGTGAAGGTTTTGTTCAGATCTTAAAGATCTTGGCAATTAAGTTATTATTAGCAAAGAATAACAGATTTAATGCAGAACCAAGAAGAAGATCCATATAATTCCAGTGAACATCTGACTAAAGGTACCTTAATAAGTATGCTGATTAGCAAGTGAACTTTTAGTAATAGAGAGACCCTGCAAAAAAGGAAATGTACAATTAACAAAGATTTCAACCTTACAGTTAAAAAGTTATCCGCTATGCTCCTCATTACTATAGGCTTATAGCACATCAGACAGTCATACTGTCATACCTTGCCACCAGTTTCCTCTTGATGCACTCCCTGAATCATCTTCACCACCATCCTTCTTGGACTAGAAAGTTATGAAAACATGTTAGCAGATGCCTAAACAAAAATACTGATCAAACTAAAAAACTTGAATATATTCCAGATTTGTGTGCAAAAAAAAAATGCTCAAAATGTTCTTCCAGTCACTAGATATTTCATGCCTATAGGAAAACTTGCTGTGCTCACCACAGAGTTTAATCCAGAGCCCTGGTTACTCTGGGGATGTGAGTATACATCTTGGCCACCATAGTAGATTGATGAACATAGATGACATGGTTGTACTCTTTGCTCCTGATAAATGGAACTCATGTCTCTATTTGCCATGCTCTGATTTTCAGCTTCAAGTTCTTTAGAAAAATTACCTGCCAAGACTGGGTTGATTTAGATAGAGTTTTCAGGAATTCAAGAACTACCTAGAGAATCAGAATCAGAGATAAATAAACAAGCAAAGACAGCATCATTCTCTCTCTCTCTGTGTGAAGAACTTTTGCTTAAATCTGATAAAAAAAGGGTAGAAATGAGATATAATGTTGAGCTATAAGTAATTGGGAGCAGCTGCTTCAATTCAATCGTATAAATCACAAGAATGATACAGATAAATCAGTAAATTTGCTATTCAACAAATAAAACTAGAGGTGATCATAACCATGAGAACGTTTAACTTTATGATTTTTACCAAATACTGTCAATTCAATCACCATAGACAAGAGAGGGAATTTCAGCAAAAAGGAAAAACCAATCCTTTTTTTTTACGTTAGTAATACTAGACTCAAAATCTTGTCTTACATATAGAAAACATTAAAGATCAGTATGATTTAAAATAAAACCATGTAAAAGCTAGAACTGATGCACAAACCTGGGGCTCCAGGCTTTGTGTTCCCGGCCTCATTCGGAGAATCCTGCCTTTTAGCCATCAAATCAGGACGCAGAGACTCCCTTCCTAACACCTGAACCAACACCAGACAGGAGAATTTAAAACTTGCATAATTAAACTAGAAAGCTTACCAGACTATTAAAAGATTGAGACAAAAGAAAAGCACAACGAGACAATCGGCCTTAAAAGAGAACTGGCATGCCATGCAGATATTTACTTATGAGAGAACAGGGCAAATACCATATCAAGTAAGTACATTTGAAAAGGAAGAAACTATGGGGGGAAAATACCAAATAACAAGAAACAATGTCAAGTCTTAAGCGTTTTAAGCATCAATCACGTTTATATCAGCTCTCATTGGCAGTCTTATTTTCACCTTTCACTGCCCGAGACAACCTCACTTTTAAGATTTGCCAAAAACACTTCAAATCCTTTGGTCTCATCAATCCTTTAATCAATCTCGTAACGCTCAACAAAAGAAAATTTCCTATTCAGAAAGAAAAAACTAAAAAGCAATAGTCTCAAAATACTAAATTAGAATTGAATAACAAAAAAAGATTCAACCTTTGGAACTCCATGGGACATAAACCAAAAACCCCATTAACAAAAATATTGAATACCAAAGAAAAGAAAGAGAATTCAAACCCCAATAGGCTAAAAGAAAAGATTTCATTGAACATGACAATAATACCTTCGATGGAGGAGCAAATATAGACCTGAAAATCCCTGTGGAAGATGAAGGTGACTCTTTCGAACCAAAGAGCTCTGAAGTAAAAGAAGAAGAAGACGACCCCACTGCTTTGCTTCCTTCCATTCTCTCAGCAAAAGACTTATCCTTTGTGTCTTATCAATCTTTATATTAATCTTTGCTTAGTCCCCAAGTGAGATACGTTTATATAGTTATGTAGATTGAAAGAAGCACCGTCAAGAGAGAAAAGAAAGAAACAAAACGGAAAGATAAAGAAGAGAACTATAGAAGGAAAGAAAGAAAAAAAAAGGAAAGGAAAACAAGGAAGGAAGGAGGAGAACAAAACAGTACGCAACAGAAAGAGATAAGAAAAAAAGAAGAAGAAGAAAGACACGTGAAGATTGCGCTTTGTTTGTAGTAGTTTTTATTTAGTTGTAGAGAGAAACGAAACCGTCCTCCTCTCTTACCAATTTATACTAAAATAAGCCAATGACTTTTCGGGTCGAGTTAAAAGAAAGAAAAGAAAACGAAAATCATAAAAAATAAGCAACTCTCCTATGGTTTTGATGACCCAGAGAGAGTGTCCGCTGTTTCTTCCTATTTGTCGCCGCCGACCTGTCACCTTACAGCCTTATGTTTCTGTTTCTGTTTTCTCGGTCCTTTTACTTTGTTGACAGGCAGACAGATATATGCCACCTGGTGCAATCACTGTGTACGTGGGTCCTGGATCCAAGTCCCGACCTGTTACTGCCACGAGCACCCTAGTGGATAATAACAATTCCCCCACCCCTCGCTCCTTTTCCTTTCCAAAGTCCCTGGCTCGAGTTTCAATCTCGTATAGGATAGATAAGGTTCTAAAACCTTATGAGTTGAGAAAAAGATGATCTCGTGACAACTAGTTCCTGGTAAAAAAGAGCAAAAGGACCTTTCTCCCTGTTGAATTCAATTTTGACTTCTCCTGCTCTTGCTTTAACTAGTTTTCTAGTTTGGCTACTTTCCTGATCCAGGCACAGGGCCAAGATAGAAGTAGACCTGACCTGATCGGTGACCTTTGCCCCTCATGACCTTATCTCTTTATCCTGTCGGCCCAGCCCCTGGTGGGTCTTCTTCGTTCACTCAGGTTCCAGGACTTCCACTGCTTATTTGGAACTAATGACCATGTTACATGAACTCGAGATGGGATAAACAGTGTCAGACACAGAGTATATGTTATAAAGATTTCGAATTAATCTTAACGAATACAACTAGTACACAAATATCTATAGAGAAATCGGTTGGTATTGTCCAAATCTGAGGCAGGGGCCCAATGTTTTGGATAAGCAAGTTTTCTCATTTGTGAGATTGATTAACATTAACAATGATAGAATTTCAGAAATTTTTTCCTAGTGATGAAGAGGAATGGTCCACATGGCAAGAGAGGACAAGGTGGAGCCGAAGGAGACAAACAGGAATTCCAAGTGGAAAAGGGCAGGAGGGGTCAGGGAGGGAGTTGTGTCGACTCTTGCCACTGTGGGTCGCCGCATGGTCTACATGTGTCCAATCCTGAGCCACATGGAGTGTCGTCGTCCTAGAATCTGACAGGTTTCTCAAGGCATTGAATGGTACAGTGTTGTCAAGGTAAAATTCTATGAAGATCTTGTTTAATTTATTTATTTTTCTTTTATAACCTTGCATATTATACCATTCATGCTATATTTCCAATCAAATTAGTATAGGAATCAAATGGGAAAACCGCTTTTTGAGTTATCATGGTCAGTTTCATTTATTTAGTAATGAAATTATGGCAGTGAGTTAAGGATAAGCATCACATTAAATGCAAAGATAAAATAAGCAAATTAGTCAACGGAAACAAAAATAGGGAAACCAATCTTTGACAAATCCAACCCTGTTAGCTGATTAAATTTCTTGCTGATTACGATAAGATTCTTACCATTAAATGCTATTGTTTCCAAATACAACACTATATTATCTTCCTTCGATAAAAAAAATTTCGAAAGATTTTGTGAACAATAGGATATTCTTTTTTTTTTTAAATGCTTCAATTCAAATATTATTATTTGATAAGATATTCCATCATAAAATATTCGTTAATATCTCGATATTCATTTTGATTAAGATTTATCGGAACCTGAAATTGATTAAACTGATGATAAGGAAAAATTATGGGTGAAATCGTGTGGATGGAAGTGCAACAGCTAGCACTAGAAGAGCACAAAGGGGCAAGCTATAGCTAAAACTGAAAATGCTTATCCCACAGATAAGAACAAAGAGAAGAAAAAACGGAAAGCAGAACACGTTACGAGCACGACAACGATGTCCCAATTCGGCGAGTGGCGACGAGGAGGATGACTTGCATGTGCGCTTTGTCTACACTCCATTTCTTGTCTTTTGTTTTACCTTTTTTATATCACAGAAGAAACTTCGTCCAGGCCCAATATGCTGCTTCCGGGTGGAGAAGACAGAAGAGGATGATAAGCCCAAGAGTATTAAGGCCAGGAGCCTGGAGGTGGCAGGCTGCAGGCCTGGTTTTGGTCAGGGCTTCAAATCCACAATTTCCCTTGTTTTGGAATCATGGCAACAATTGAATTTTTTTTTAAATTTTTTTTAGGGAATAACTTGAGTTATCTATATTTAAATATTTAATTTATTAATTGATGTATGACTTTCGATTTAAATAGTAAAATTCGAATTTTTTTTCTTTCAAAACCAAAAAATATTTATCTATATTTTTTTATTGTCGTGTGAACAAGAAGAAAGAAACTTGCTACAATTAATTGTTTTGTTATCGTGTGAAAAAGAAGAAAGAAGCTTATTATCTTGAAAATATTTTCTACTTCACTTTATGTTTTTTTTTCATAATTTTGTTTCACATATCTAGTTTTATATTATCCAAAAAAAACTCTTAATTTTTAAATCTTGAACCTTAAACCCAAATAGTACAAACAAATAATTTAATGAAAAAAAGTGACATTAATATAAAAAATTTGTTAGACACGCAACACATAATTATGAAAAGAATATGGAACAAGAAGAGAATTTTTGGTTTTTTTGATTTGATCACTGCGGGCAATTTCCTCAAACTTTCGAGATACCCAAGTCTTAAAAGGAATCTTAAATATCTTGTAACCTAGCAATACACTTTATTGATTGAAGAAAAAGTTTGGAAAAATAGAATGTGAACATAATAATTACTACCAAATAAATCCAAGAAACAAGAAAATAAAGTCACTGAAATATAATATAATCTAGAATTTTACAATTCTTTTGCTTTTGTTATTTTCATAAAAGACATTTTCATTGACGGAGTCAATGACCTAAACCCCTTTTTTTTTTATTCTTCTTCTTTTTCTACACCGTATATAATAAGTAGCTTAGATAGGAACTGATTTAATAGCAAAAATGGAGAAAATAATCAACAAATGCTTCCTTTATGACTTATTGATCACCCAATCAATGCATGGGAATAGACTTTGCTTCGTCCCACAAAGACTTACCAAGTCAATGATATTTGTAATTGTTCAGATTATTGAGTGTAGGTCAGCCACCCAAGGTTTGCTGTTAGATGGAATTTGCCATCAGCCTTGGTGGCCAACTACGCGTATAGATCAGTATTTGCTGGAACCCAGTTATTTGAACAACTAAGTTGCTCAAAAGGACCTTTGAAGTACAATCTAAGTGAAGTTCTAGAGCATAATGATTGTTGTCAGAAATCAGAAGGGAAAGGCTCTGAAGCTTGAAGCTTTAATTAGCTTCAGGGCATGATTCGGATACTGGAAATTAAGCTCTCAAAGTGAGCAACAAAGTGGGTGAACATGATCCAATATTTTGGTATCTATTAATGTAGATACATGTACATAAAACCCAAAACGGGGAAGAAAAGAGAGAACAAAAATTGGGAAAGACTCTAATGTAGTTTCCAAGGCAGGCACTTGAGCTGAGAGCAGGGTTGGGTCCAAGTAGTGGAGCATTCACCTCCAGGTCCATCGCAACACTTGCAGACAACACCAAGAGTAGCAAAAATCTTCGAGTAACCTGCAAATTAGATAAAGAACAACCCCATATGTAAGTCTGACTGACAGAGAAAGCATTAGCAATCACTGAAAGTTGCAGGAACTATAGAACCGGATTCTTACTTTGTTGATCAGGCAGGATGGATAGTGGCCTTGCCTCTGAAGCCAGGGGCACCTGAGATGCAGAAACTGAGATTACAAGCAACAGCAGAAGCAGAAAGCGCTGGAATCTATCCATTTCCCTGTGTCTTTGGAGTGAGGGATTTTTTAGCACTGTAGTCTCCTAGGCAATCAGAAGGGGGTGAACTGAACATAAGCAATAAAACAAGACTCAATGATGGGTTTAATTTAATAGAAGCAGGTCACATCACGTGTATTTGTTAATCTAGAAAGGTGGCTGTATTTCTTTGTTTGAACTAAAGTGCCCGGATTTAAAGTAGAGGGGGGCTTCTAGAGAACAAAACTAAGGAGACGTGCCACACGTTTCCAACTTGTTTACGTTTCTAAAGAAAGAGAGAGAAGGTGGGGAAACTGGACAAAGGCAAAGAACTGGGTCGAAACTTCCTGTGTTAAGTCAGTGGGCAAATGTGGGATCCACGACCTTACCCTACTTGTACGACTAGACAAGACATGAAAGTGCACACATGGGATGCTCGGCTTGGCTCTGATTTATACTGCTCATCAAAAAATTGTGCAGCAGAGGGTCTCCCACGTTCTACAATTTCACATCGTATTTATGAGTGATCTTTGGCCCTCTGTTTTATTTTATGGCTAGACTTTAAGCTTTGGGTCTGCGCTAATAAATTTGATGGAGGGCCAAGCTCTTTTCGCCCCTAAATTTGGTGCAAACATGATGAAGAGTAAGACCTGACTGACCGTAAGTTTATGATGATTAATGAAAAAGTTGAACGAGTTGGGTTTCGATTAAAAATCAACTTTCATTACTGCAATCTGAACGAACTTCAAGTGAATCCTTTTCTTAAGAAACTTTGATGAGCATGAAGAAAACTGGGTAGGGGAGACCAGGGATGCCTGTGATTTGGTTGGGTAGTTTATGGCCCTGGAACAGTTCCAACCACTTACTTATATTGTACCCAACTGATGAATGATTTGATGGGAACTTGGCTATGAGTGTGAGATGGTTTGGTGGATATTTGTTTATTCATTTCTTTGTTTATTTTGTAAAATGAATGATGACGAGGAAGACTATTTTGTAATGATGGCGCAACTTCCATGAAACAAAGTTCAGGATAAGCTCCCTGTAAAAAACGATTAAAAAAAAAAGAAGATGATCTGCAGGCTTTGGATGAATGAAAATTGAGTAAAACGTGAGCGGCAGGATTCGAACCTGCGCGGGCAGAGCCCACATGATTTCTAGTCATGCCCGATAACCACTCCGGCACGCCCACCGCATGCCATAAAATTGGCCATGTTTGGGATCACTGGAATAAATTTGATTGCTAGACTTTGATTTCTTGTTGCTTTCCTACTTTCTCTGCAATTCTAATAATGAATGGTTCTCAAACTTTGACTCTGTTAGCATCAGTCAAATGCTCAGATTTGACTTATCAAACTCTTTGCTTGATAAATTTGTCCATATGACATAGTTGTTCCTTACATTCACAAGATTAGTAACCTCATACAGCTGGATAACTTGCATCTTATGTCTAGTACAATCTTTAGATCCTTCTCCATCACCATAACAGAAAACCCGCTCAAAAGGGGGGGCGAAGAAAAGGACACCGAAACCTTTCAGACACATCTAAATAAAACCTGAACCACCTCCAAAATGCTCCAGGTCAGGATGAGTACCACCCCCAGGTCTCCGCGGATTTCTGCAAGAGAAAAGAAGGCAATTAAGTGTCACGATATTGCTGGTATGATAAGTGAATCAGAATCAACCCCATGGGTCCAAACTGTAATTGCGAAATGTCAAGTTTTGATGCACCTGACAAATCGATTAGGCTCAAAACCAGGAACACCAGGGGGGCCATATGGATCAAAACGTGCACCAGGAGGAACACCTCTGTTTCAAACAATCCAATCCAAAATAAAATCTCCAGTATAATGCAAGCAGAACACACACAAAGAGAGATGGATTGAGAGAGAGAGAGGAAGCTCACGGTTGTGCTCCAGGGAAACCAGGCTCTCCACCAACTCCACCAAACCAACGAGGATCATTTGGTCCTGCTTCCACATTATGAGATATAATTAAGTCACAGAACTATGCATGCAACTCACCAACAGTACAAGACATATGTTACAAACCTAGAAGCATGCCACCACCACCAAAATCACCCCTGAAAGCCATTTAACAAATAAAAACACACTCAAGTCAAAATCTAGATCAAACAAGTCCACAAACAGTGGCCGATAAAACACTGATTTGGGACTGAATATACCTGGTAGGATACATTCCAGCACCAGGCCCAGGAAACAGATCACTACCACCCATAGGATAAATTGGAGGAACAACTACCCTGTAAAGCAAACCTTATAATTTTGATGAGCGCATGAGCTATTTGGGAGGAAGATAATGGAGATATGTGGACAAGTGATTAGAACCATACATGTGGAAAAGTTCATTGAACTGAAAAAAAAAAATCTACCCTCATACTAAATGTATGCATTTTAACTCCTTCATTTTTCATTTCTTTTCCTCTCATAATACCTTTTTAAATTCAGAAGGGTTTATAAGAGATGTTCAATCTTATTTAAAATGTTATATAACAGTTACTATCATAGCAATCACTGATTTGGAGTTCTAATATAATGCACAAGTAATTGGTTCTAGAAAGGACTTGAGCCAAATTACGAAAGCTACTTTTGAGCCTTGCCTAAATTGGTAAATCTAACATTTATGTAAGCATTGTCCAGAAACCACATAATTCCTAGAATCCTAAAACTACAAGTTGGTTAACAGATGTCATGCATTATCTCACCTTGGTTACCTATATGAACATAAGTCTAACCTCAGTAATTAAGTTTTGACAAATAAATAAGAGACCAATACATGATTATGATTTGTTGCACCAATCACAAATGTACCATAAGTTTCATATTTGTAAGGTTATCAAGTAGAAAACTGCAGTTCATGCAGAGATAGAAAAATATCAAGAAAGACCGAAATGAAGTATGCAGATGCTTTTTGTAATTCGTCTTGCATTTCATTGCTCAGCAATTTGTTCACTTTTACAGTAGGGTTTTCCCACTTCTTGGGATAAAATAAAAGCTTACTTATAGAAAAAAGAAGTATGCAGATGCTATAAACAATTATCCATCAACTGGATTAAACCAATTTTGATAAGGAGAGTGCAAGAGATACCCTGAAGGATGGGGTTGAGGGCCTGCAGGTTCATTAATTCTAACACCAGGATCATTAACATCACGCCTCAATCCTTCACCTGTTTCTAGACTACACAACACAAAGAAAACAGTATGTAAAATTATGCATTTCAGGAGAATTCAAAAGTTAGAAACGCTGCTAGCAGCTCCTTGTAACATGGCTAAGCCAAAATTAGCTTAATTACCTAGGAGGATCACTCGATGAACTTGATTTTGAAGATTTACCGTATAATTTGGATATAACTTCTTTGTCCAAACTACTCACCATCTTCTCCAAATTCTTATACTGTGCAGAGAAATTTCCACTCCCATTCTCCCCAACATAGTTATCAATGCTGCAATGACCAAACAAACCCCACAGGCCACAATACCATTAATTCAAACCAAAAACATTAAACAAATTCGAGACAATTTCAACTAAATAAAGAAAAGGAAAAAGGAAAAGACAAATACTCGATTTCAAGATGAACGGGTTCAGAACCGCCATCAGCGAAAGCATCAACAAGCAATTTCCCATTCATTACCAGACATTTAACCAACACTTTCTTCGACCCTTTCTCGGGATTCGTATATACAAACGCGTAATGATCATCAAATTCGTTCCAGTTATCGATTCCGACCTCATCTAAACACCGACACTGTTTCAGCTTACAGACAGAAAGTGGACGAATAACAACAATCAAGAAAGAAAGGGTAAAGTGGACTACCAGTAGAAGGTGAGGAAAGAGCGTTGTCGGCTAAAGCGGGAGGGCCAGCGGCGGTGAGGACGAAACCGGATGAAAGAAAAGAGGCGTGAACGGCGAAAGCGATTTTGTCGTGGTCGTTCCTAAAGGAAGGTCTAGCTGCTCTAATCACCGCCATTACTGATTTCTCGTTTGACATCTTTGAAGCTTTTCGATGGATTGTAATTTACTGGTTTCTTAAGAGCTTTTTGATGAAGTCTAGAAAAATAGGAGGTTTCGCGGTTGATCAGAGCCCAGTGGTCCGTGGTTTCAGATTGTTAAAAAGGTAAAGTTAACTTATGCTGCAAGAACATTAAACAGTTCAACTTCCACTGGCTTCTGTTAATGTCTCTGAGGCCAAGAGTTGGCCCATTGTTTGATTTAGTCGCAGCCCAAAGCTTACAGACACGAGCCCAAGTTGTCATTCACCAGGAATTTTCACCCTTTTTTTCTGTGGATAATTGTTACTGGACTTTGGGCTGGCACTAAATGGCAGTAATGGCCTTTCTCTGTTTAAGTTCCTGCTCTGTTTAGAATTTCACTGCAAATTTTGATTCTCCAATCAGGATTGGGCAAACTTGGTAGTAAATCGATATTGGAAGTTACCCTTTTAATCTAAGCTTTTTACTATAACTTAGGTCAACTAGATTAATCACAAACTCAATAGCAGATGAAACTAATGCGAGCAAGCCCCTTTGTCATACACGCCTGTGATCAGCAAGAAGCCAACAGCCTCCAGTTTCAGTGAAAGATAAAGTTGATTCTCTGCACATATGTAAATAACTTGCAATTGATTTTCTTTACATTTTTAAACAGGTGGCGGCATTTAAAATACCATCTATTTCTATACATACAATTCAATTCGTGGTTTCAGTAGTACTTTGATGAGTCTCTGATTTGTGTCTTCCAGTTGCTCTTATATAGCAGATAACTGCCACCAGGAAAGTTGTGGCAAGACCTCCAAGGATCACACCACCCCCGGCAACAGACTTGTCCACGGAACGGTGATGCTTTTGTAGGTGGATGGTCTGCCCTTTGACACTCACATTTGTTCCATTGTTTCGTTCAACGGTAGCCGCAGTTTGACCTGTGGAGGGGCTTTCTCCAATCCGGTGCATGTCCTTTTCTGGTTGGGGAGCTTGGGATGGACTAGAAGCTGGTGCACTGCCAAAGGTCTTGACGACTTTGGGCTGGTGCTTTCCAAGTTTCCTTACTGTGGGTGCTTCAGCTGTGGTTGGTTTTTCATTGTTGTATGGAGCAGGTGCTGGAGGATGTTGGACATCAGCTAAACTAGACCGGAGCATGGTTTGAGCATTCTCACTAGCCACGGCCACAAAAGTATTTACCAAGATCAAGCAAAGAAGAAAACACTGTGCCATTTTTTGAATCAAAGTGGATGATGGGTTATTAAAGATGCTTCTGTCTTATGATCTTATCGAGTCTGGTTGTGGCCCTGTGGGGGGTTTGGGTATATATATATACAGGAGCTTGCTGATAAACAAATCCCATATGCATGAGGTCGGATGGAAGTTTCCCATTGCTAGATTCCAAGCATAATTTATTACGATTTTCTTCATCTCTTTTTATGGAGTTGTCTGTTGAGTAGGGGATATTGAGGAACATACACGTGCATGCATTAGGATATTAGAATACAACTAAGGCTTTAATCAAGGGGAGCAAGATCTCTAATATGTTTATTTGTAAAAGTTTGTTAAGCAGTATGATTGAATTAATCATAGTGACAAGGTTTGGGGGGGGGGGGGGGGGGGCGGGGGAATGGATCTAATTTCTGATATCTGAAAGGGAAAAGCTGCTGAAAAACCGATGAAAGGCAGCATTTGGGGTATCAAGAAGGAAATCGGTACTCATACTCTGAAACTTCCAGCCTTGCATGGTGGAGAGAAGGAGTTATGGAAGTGGGAGATTGCGACTTGGCATTGCATAACTCTTCAAATTAAGCCAAAGCAAGCATGGTTAATCTTGAATACCATCTAACCTTTTGGATCGTTGCACTGTTATTTAGCTTATTAAACCGAGGGTGATGTTTCCTCCACAGGATAACTCAGCAAGTCTTAGATTGACAATGCAACTTAAACATGTCTGATAGATGTTGTTCGAATGTTGGCACAACAGTACGTTAATTAAGTTGATTCGGGCATTCCCCTGAAGATGTCTTTGATTACAGGGAACATTTTGTAAATTCCCATTTCTTTCATTTATAACTTGTCCTGGAGTAATCTCCGTCAAGGACATAAAATTTAGAGCAAAATGGTTTAAACAAATGGTTCTAACAACATGATGTAAACTTGAAGAATTACAAGAGACCATCTCCTGTCTGGGGAAACATTCAAAATTTCCATGACCTGCTGCTTGAGGTTTTTCAGCAGACAATCGTACATTTACCAGTGTCGACAATTATCATTGCAATCATTTCAACAAACCACATCAAGTTTTGCCCAAACATGTCTAATGCAAATCAACCAACTACACTTATTCACAGATGCAAGAACTAATAATGGGGTTGATTCAATGATATGGGAGTTGCATATAATGATACAGGAATAAACATATATGTCGGTAGTGTTGTAGCAGGGAATCACTTCACAAAGCAATGACCATTAATTTCACCTAGGAACTTGTAATCTAAGTTTGCGGTAGGATGCTCCAAAAACTTGAGACAGAACGAGGGAGCACATGGTACTTTAGCATAGGAAGCTTATGCTGCTATTTATTTCACTAAATTAACAGAACAAAACAAGGGAATAAAATAATACAGATGCTGTTTGCATGGGAACATCTTGGAGAGAGAAGAACCCAGAGCAGAGTGTTATTTGAATAAGGAAGGTCCTGTCAGTTTACTGTCTTCAGAATTATTAGAAAACATGAGCTTGCATTAGGTTGCCAAACCATAATTAACCCAAAATTGTTTTGCTGGAGATCCTGTGCCAGCTCATTGCATGGTGATGGTCAATTCCAGTGGGGCAATTACACGTGCAATGGGATTGATGGAGGCCTGACTATCATCACCTGAAGCGGTCTTTGCCCAGTTGGGATAAATTTACTCGCTGTCAGGTAAAATATGATCTGGTTTTCCACCGGTCTCGGATCCAAGTTAATGAAATCCAGCTCAATCCGTACAGGATACAGTACACATCAAGAACCATCACGCGTCTAACCTCAATTTCTAAATGTTTGAAACTCTTCCCTAATAAGGCAACTTCAGTCAGTAATAGCCTCAACGAACCCTGTTGTCAAGTTTGGAATTGGAACCCTTCCTAAATCAAACCAAACGAACAATATAATTAGCTTCTGTTTCTCCGATTGCAAATGGCTTCCTTCGTTTGACAAGAAACTACAGCTCCTCTGACATGGCCACAGACCCTCGGCTAATTATTATGCTTCGAAAGATGGCACATTACAGGTCTGATCTCAGCCCTGGAGCACCAATAATTTTTGTGTTTGGAACATGTTTTGCCCTTCCTTATAATCCAGGATCAACTCTATCCCGCCCCAACCAGTCCAATTGAAGTTATCGATGTTGACAGACAGGTTACAATTAGTGTGCAACTTCACATTGTGGGAGTCACCTAGTTTTGACTAACTATGAAGAATTTTATCCTTTTCTAACCTGGAAGCTTCACATGATGCTATCATGGTGACTGAAGCACCATGTTAAAGAGAAGGGACAAAGCAAGAAAGGTGTAGCTAGCTTGTAGTAACAAAAACAAGGAACAAAGAGATTGCGAATGGCGCTGCTCAACCACCTTTGTAAGACATACAAGTAATTCAGTCACTGTCAATCTCCTTTTCGGCTGTTTCTTTGATATAATTTAATCACACAGGCATCCCCTAGTTCAATCAGAAGAGTAAGATGAGAATCAAATGGAAAAAAACTTCTTTGCACCAGCCGGGAATCGAACCCGGGTCTGTACCGTGGCAGGGTACTATTCTACCACTAGACCACTGGTGCTCATTGATATCAAACACCTCTAGTCTCTAAATATTCATGGTATTCATGGATAATCCCTGCTCGCCCCAAACCACAGATCCAATCTTGTACCGTGCTTCAGGCAGCTGTTGCCAATTTGTTCCTTGATTCTCTTGAAAACCCCCCAAGGCCACAAAAGATCAGTCTTTTTACTCCTTTCTTTTCTCCAAATTCAATGTCGTCAATCCTGAAAATGCAACTCTCAATCCCGGCCACTTCTCAAAGCCTCTCCTTCTCAAAATCCCTCCTTTTCCCAACTCCCCTTTTCCTCCACACAAAACTCTCCAGCCTCTCCCTCCACACCCCAACCCGACCCAACACTGTAATCCGCATGGGAGGTGGCCCCAGGACTTACCCAGGTGGAGTATCCAAATGGCAATGGAAACGCATGCAAGCCAAGAAAGCCAAGCAACTCCTCAAAGCCCGACTTGCCCGTGAACGCCACATCTATGAGATACGCAAACGAGCCGAGCTCCAAGCCGCCGTCTCCGAACTTGAACGTCCCTGGGAAGTCGTTGAAAAAGCACCCAACTTGTTCTCCGTTTCGGCTGACGAGCAAGTTAAAGTCTTGGCTGACAGATTCCAGAAACCTGGCGGTTTCGATATGTGGAGTGACAGAGATGGGCCCCAGTTGTTTGACACTGTTGATGGGTTGCCTTCCGCAAGGTTTTTTCCTAAAGGGGTTGTTCATAGTGTTAAACCGTATTTGAGAAGTAGAGAGAGTGATGAAAATGCTAAGCATTTGGCTGATAATAAGAGCGAGGAGACCGAGAATGAAGATGGTAATTCACAGAGAAATGGGAAAAGGAACGGTGTTAAATGGAGGAGGAAAGGGATGAGGAGAATGTTGGATGCTGCTGGGGAGGGTAGTTTTGATGAGAAGAGAAGTAATTTGAAGTCTGAGGTTTATGATGTGAGCTTGCAAAGAGATGGGAGTTATGGGATTAATAAGAAAAAATGACTGAGACTGGTAAGATTCTCTAGGCAGCAAGGTAGATAGGCAGTGCTTTATTTTGTAATGTTCTTCTTCTTCTTCTCCAAATTGTCTCACTTTTTCCTGGATGAAATGCTTTTAAAGGTGTTGCAATTTATTGTGTTTGGTGGATGAGACAATGTTGAATGTACATTTGTATATATTATATTGAATGCAAATAATGATAATTAGTTATTCACTGAAAATTCCTTACCATCTCTAGTTTTCTTTTGTATGCTGAAACTGATGCAAGTTTGGTCTTAGTTCAGTATTTAGAGTAGATAAGTTCAAGCAGCTAAAAGTTTTGATCGAGTGCTTTATGCTTTATCAAAACTTAAACGGTAGTAATCTATGAATTATAAGCATTCTCACTTAAATTTATCCCCATGCCCAAGTGCAATTTTCTTTCTGGCTTGTTTCTTTATCAATCTTGTCAAAAGTAGATGAAGTAAAGGGATTAAAGATAACGAGCCAACATTCCAATGTAGAAATTACCAATTTGATTGAAATTTGTTCTGATTTTGACCTTGTTGCATCTGCAAATTGCTTTGATCGGTAGGTAATGAATTGAAGCTCACTTGAATTTCTTGACGTGGTTGACTGAATTGAGTCATACCAATGTTTCTTATTGCTACATGCTGATCATCTAGAGGTTCAAATGATGAGTAGGGTTGTGTGTGAAATCTATCAAATTCCCAAGTGAAGTTTAAGCTTTACTCTTCCATTAATTCATTATGGAGAAATGTAGCCTCTGTTTTGAACGAAAATTTGAGGTCTGAAAATTTAAACAGGACAGGGTCCTAGATAACTAGTCATAACCAACGTAGAAATATATTAGTCCACTACTTCTGTGATGTAGTGTTAGTTATTAGATTATGGAGAGATGAGATTGAGCAGCTGCAGAATTATTGCAAATCACTTGGTCTTCACAGGTTGAAATGCACCACAAGTATTTCTATACATAGTATTTTGAAGAACTTTAAACATTCTGATCCTGCGCTATTGTCAAGTCTACTAGAATATTTGTTGATTGATATATCATAATGGTATTATGGGCTGGAAAGGTAGTTCAGATGAGCATGTTACGAATGTGGTGAAAATTTGACCTCTCAGATTTTTTATTGGCCCTGCAAAGTGTGAAAATGGTTGATGACTTGGCTCTTGATCTAGTGATGGTGGAGACTTTGCATTTCTCCACCCTTTGTCATTCCGAGCAGGTCAATTGTTGATATGATGCACAAACGCAGCTATTAAGGTTTGCACTACACAAATAGGCTTATCATGTTAAAGATCTGACATCATCTTTCATATAGGTGTTTGTGATACATTGCTGCTATAAATCCAGCAAGTCACCATCATAGGTGATATAGATAACTGTGACTGCTTGCTTACTGGGAAGAGTTGTGTTTCTTGAGGTTCACTGGGATTGGAGTGATTGCAACATGTTCTAGAAGATCAAAGTAACAGAAAGAAAAGCTAACTAGAACTTTCATAAGGATTTTCTGTCACCATCTTATTCAAGCTCAAAAAGTTTCCACAAATTTGTTACTGTTTCATTTGCTGTCACATATTGGATGAAGAGTTTGTGTTGACTCATCCTCACATATCTCTAATCCTTCTCTATCAGTAAATATACGCGCATGCAGATGCTAAATCTGAAAGGATAAGGTTCATAGATGTTGAATTGGCACTAACAAATTGCTGTTTTTTGAACAAGTTGTCAATGGTTTGGAGCAGTCCTTTATTCCTCAATGTATACTGTAGATAGAGGGAAAATTCAATTTGTTCTTATTAGAATAGATCTATCCTACCACTAGAGTTATTCCTTCTTCGTACTTGGCATGATGTTCAAACATTCAACCAATAAAACCATTGCCCTTGCCCTTTGGAGCTGGTAGGTTTCATTCCACTGGAAGAGGGATTGCCTGCTCTCTTTTCTGTGTCTAAAATGACAGCGAATCTCCTTCGAACCCCATTTCAACAGCTTCCCGTTGGTACCTGTTAAAATCAAGGCCAATCATTATAGCAGCACTACCCGCACTTCAGAATGTGTCCACACTTCACTTATCAACGTAGTCAACCAGCACCCACACTTCTAGCTTACATTGCCCACCTTTTCACTCCTCAAGCACGAATAGTTAGTGGGTTTTCAAACTCATCCTCTCAACACCCACCCAAGTCAGCCCTCGTGACCCTCGTGGCCTGTTTCCTTATCTATCAGCGTATCTGCTTTATCAGTTTGTTCTTAGGTTATATCTTTGGGCCAGGCCGACAGAACAAGAACTCGGATCATTCTCCTTCTTTCACTTGTGTTTTCCAATTCCCAATGTTCTTGTGGCATTGGCTTCAGCTGGGAATTGTGGAATGCTCTGTTAGAATAGTGGAAAAGATAGTTGAACTTGAATATATCAGTTTGATAACTGTAGCCTATAGCTGATGCAATTATTTATTTGATCACTATGAAGAAACTGGGCAGGTGTAATCATGATCATGATATGCCACTTTCATATGTCACCAACAGTAATTTATTTAGGATTAGTTTATAAGGTTAGTCAAGATCTGATCATCGGGAGCTTCCTGATTGAACCACTTAGCATGGATAGCTTGGTCAAGATCTTGTCGAGGGCCTTACTACAAGTAGCTGCATCAGCTGGTGCAATGAACCATACTCCTACAACCGGACGTGGTCTTTTACAATATCATGAAATCCTTGAAACTCCGAAGTTTGGAGTCCTGTGGCTAGCAAGGTGGCTCCTGGATTCAATCTTGTTCAAAACTTGAGTGTATTTAGTTCGTGAACCTGCTTTTTCTAACTGATGTTTGGGCCCGTGAATATCAATTTGCTTATCATCAATCACCATTCATATACATTAATGATGATGAATACATCAGGAATTTCTTCCATAGAAGTAAACTACCAAACCCAGAGGGAAGATTGGAATAGACTATAAGTAGATTCCCACAAAGTAACAGGAAACGCATTTAGTGAAAAAGGAAGATTCTTTGTCATTGTAACACTGTTTGTTAAATAATCCCTGCAAACATAGTAATTTTTCCTTTTTGGTTTCTGGGTGTTATTCCGTGTAATACTGAAATTGCTTTAGGGAACCAAACGAAAGGGGATCCCTTGACGTTGCAATCTGAACGCAGTGGGCATAATAGGCAAGAAAGAACTTGGGGTAGTGGCTGATGGGACAGTCTTCTTCTCTGGAAATTTTGATGGATAATCCCTGATGGATTTATCTTCTGATTAAAGGCATTGCCGACTCATCCTGCAATTTCCTACTTCCCCTCTGTGATGCCTTTTTGGTGATCATGGGTCATTGTTTTATCGATTTAACAGCAAGAAGATTAAAGCAGCAATCTTCTTTCTTTTTGGAGGAAATTTGCCAAACAAATCTTGAAGAATCACAAGATTTGGATTCCAAATTACCCACTTGTTGCTGTTTGATTGCCTGATGTGCAGTAAAAAGTGAGATTAACACAAAATGTGGAGGTGTCAAGTCAGTAATTTTTATCGTGTTTAGTTAACACGTTCCATCAGATTTCACGTATAACATCTGTTATATTTCTGTTACGAGATAATGACTCAATTGAGTAAAATAAAAAAACAAGAATTCAATTGGATAATATTAGAGATTCAATTGCAAAAACATGTGCAGTTAAACATGTTTACCGCATGCATCATTAGACTTAAAAATTCAGCAAAGAGTTAGTAAACTGTGCTAATGAATTTCATCGTGAAATTATGATATTCAACCATGGATTATAAAGTAAAGAGGAAAATGATGTTGGAAATTCAATTGCCCGACACCTTTCTTCCCCCAAAGATCACCAATCAAAAGTTGGGAATTCGTGGCAATGTAATCAAAAGCATGCAAGAACATCACAAATCTGCACGTGAAGAATAAGCGATTCATTTTGAAGATCATGACGCTTTGATTGACTAGACATGACTTGAACAAAATAAAAGAGGAGAGCAAAGAGAAAGAGAAAGACAACAACCCCCGCATCCAGGGAGACACCCCTTGGCTCAGCCTTACTTATCAGATACAAAAGAGGCAAAGCAGAGCACATCAGGAGAAGAGACTAGAAAAAGATGAAAGCCACTTTGGTCTCAAATCATGGCCATTAGGCATAAAGTAGTACACTAATTATCCTTGAATTGCCTTCAGCTGTTTCAATGATTATGTTATGCTAAACTGGAAGATTATTCATCTAAGTACTTCAGCATTTAGCCTTATCTGTATTGATGACAAGCGGATGTATTCTTTGGGTCAATTCAGTTTCGAAAATTAGATTTTATTAAACGTTTTAGATCAAAGTCAGTTCGAACATCTAAAATTTCAATGATAGCGTCAAAATAATAACAGCAATCATACAGATTATAGACTAAATCAACAGAATTTATTAACAGACAAAACACTTAAAAGTCTTCTCTTTAGAGTGATTGGAATTTGGAAATGGGAATGCCGCCATTGTTGAATCTCAAATTAGAAATGGTCCCATTTTTTTTTCTGTGGTACAGAGAGCAAATAAGTCCATAAAATCAAAGAGAGAACAAAATCTCAACGCTTGGTCCTCTATCCCTCTGGATTTCTACTTGAAAGCAACATCATGATGAATGCATGTGGCTCATGTGTTAAATTCTTCCATGCACATATAGAAGTAAAGCAGAATATATCCGTCAATAATGACATTGGCACTCATATTTTCTTAAATTCCTCCTTTTCGTATGAACATGCATAATGTGTTACATGATAATGATACCCCCAATGGCTGGAAATACAGCTGGTCTATTGAAACAATGAATTTTGAACCTTGGAATCGAAAATTTGAACATCAAAGGTCGAACTCATTGCCAGTTTTAGTTTAAAAGAACGAATTTGAAAGAAAAAAACAGATGGTGACCTGCCAGAATTTGCTCAAAGAAAATTGATGCTGGCAGCTGGGGCCAATCCTCTTTTCTGCATGTAAATCATTTCTTGTTAACCACAGCTTTCCTGGGGTTTGATTATGAAGTGCTAGACATGTGCCAATACAAGAGGGGAACTATCAAAGGAGTAACTAACCCCCCAAAAAGGACAAAAGAAAAAAGATCACATGGTCCATATTGCATACGGAAAGTTCACCATGACAACACCCACCATCCTTTGCTTCAGTTGAATTAATGGTTCAGGCAAAGGATAAAGTCCACCAATCTTTCCTCTTGAAAAGCTTGCTAAGTTAAGTTGAACACATTTTGGTCTTGTCAAAACATTTTTAGTATGTAATTAACAGTACTCTCTCTTGTTTATTTTAATCTCTTTGATGAATGTTGAATTATGATGTTCTATGGGGAGAGTGCTCAGACCACCATGGAAAAAGGTTTATGCCATTTAATCAACCACAGCCACTCAGACCCCCTCATGCCTCTGAGATATAAAGCAGTTGACATCAGATTTAAATAAATAGTTGTTTTATAATGGCATTGCGTTTTATTGCAGAGTTGAATTATCTGTCTGATCTTTTCAACTCATCCTCTAATTTATATCTTTTGGCTTGTGTTCTCTTTGGGCCAAGTGTTTATTATTTAGTATTGCTCCATTTTCAGCCTAATGATTCCAAGAGATAGATAAAAGATCATTATAGCATGACATGAGGACTACATTTTTTTTCTTAATAAAAAACATTAATGTTCACATGTTAAAAGAATTTGATATGAACAAATAAGAACTCAATTTTTTCTTCCTTGAATATATACTTCAATTTCAAATCACTGATATGCATGAAGTGTTATACTCACACTATCTTAATTGAAAGATACCTTTAAACTATAGTTTGCAGTATTTAAGCCAAACCCAAACATGTGAAAGTTCTGCAATTTCTATACAAATCATTTCCAATATGCTTAACCACCCATTTTGGAGGAATTTAGGTGACATAACTGGGTGCCACTAAGGGCATCTGAGAATATAGATTTGATTAGAAAAGGCAGCAATTTCTTCTTCTCTCTTTTCAGCAGGCATGATATCAATATGTCACTATTTCTTTAGTAGTTGAGAAAACTATTTAATTTTATGTGGAGGGAAGAAAATGGGCCATTAAGCTTTGGAAATGATCTTTTACTTTACACGTTCTTTAATTTTTAATGGTTTTTTACTGTTTATTTATAGAGAAAAACTCCATTTACATCTTTTATGATTTCAATTTTTCTCGCACGACACTTATAATTTTTTTAATTACACTCTGTGGATAACTTTTGATCTCACAAAAAGTGAACCTATTTGTTTAGGTTTAATGGTATTTTTGTAATTTTACAGAGTAAAAAATTATTCACAATGTGCTAATTGAGAAAAAAATATATAAAATATTACATGGAAAAAATTGAAATAACGAGAAATGTAAGTGGAGTTTACCTTTATTTAAATTGTTTATATTAATAATTATATCATTAGCAATTAAAATATTAAGACGATTGAGTAAATGTGACACATGCTAGGATTATATATATTTCTTATCAATACTATTAGTCATAATCATGAACTTAGGACTAAGGATTAAATATTTGGGTCTAAGAGGAAGGGGTATTAACTACTACCACAAACAAAAATTCTTTTAAAACAAGACAAAAAAATTAATTATTATAACTTGTTTAATAAACAGAAGACACTAAAAGACCTAGTGCTTATTGTTGTCATTACTTTTGTAAATTAGAAAAGAAAGCTCACTTTGCCAGAGATTCGTATCTGGCAGAATCATATTCATAGAAAGTTAAATTAACTTAGTAATATCTCCTTTTTTCCAAAGAATTATATTAATTAACATATATACATGTAAGTAAAGTAGATATGGATAAACCCATAAAGGAATTAGAAAGAGTTCCCCCTTAGTATATAATCTAGCTGGTCAATGAAGGAAAAAAAATGAAAAAGTAAATTTGGTTGACTGAAAAAATACAATATATATATATATATATTCGTTTACTAATAAAAATTAATGGGCATAAAGCACTGCAAAAGCAATTCATTCCTCTACTATATATATATATATATTATACACTATCAAGAGCTATAAGGGGGGATTGGGAATTCTAGTTTTGACACCAACCTTTCTAATACAAAATTAATTTCGTAAAAAACCCAACAAAAATTCATCAAAATATTTGGATGAAAAATTAATGTATTTTTTTAATATATATAAAAGTATAGACTGTTAGGTTAAACTTACATTGTCGGTGTAAAAATTGACAAATGAGAAAAGATTTATGCTGACCAATTATTCAAAGCCATATTGGAAGGAAACAAACACATTTTCTACTAGCTAGTTTGTTGCTTTCGATTATGGAATATAGTTTTGGATATGGACATTCACTAACCTATAGACCTTAGTTTTTTTCCTTTTTTTTTGGGACTTTGGTGTTGATGCCATTCCCATCTTTATACATCATATAACTATGACGTTGTCAGCTGGACGGAAGGATATTTCTTTCCATCAAACAAAACTTCTCTAGAAGGGAACTAGTTTTTATCCCATGTAAGCTAACACTGTATTTCTATATTTTTTTTTGCTGAGGGGGGTTGTGGTGGATAAGTTTATCCTGTTCTTCTTTCGCACTACAGTGAGTCAACAAAGTAAACCTTTTCCCCACTATAAAACGAGGTACCAGGCATAGCTTTTTCTGCCACAAATCATCTCTTAATTTCCCTCTCTTTTTAGCATAAACATAGTATCTCTTTCGCTATTCTGTGTTGCTATTTTTTTGCTGCTTTTGTTTGCTAGAGAGGCTGTAGTGAGTGAAGATGGTTCTGGAGCAGAGAAAAGGAAAAGAAATGAGAGATGTTGGTGATGAAGAGAAATGGGTTTATGATTCTTCTGTGGATCATAAAGGAAGAGTTCCACTTCGAGCTTCCACCGGTGTTTGGAAAGCCTCCCTCTTCATTATCGGTAAGGAATAAACCGAAAGAAAACCTCCCCCCCACTATCATATATATCGTTTCATGTCATAATATAAAAAAATAGGACAGCCATGAGGATTTGATTCTTTTGTGTCTTATCCATCCTTTGGTTGCCAAGACAAGGCAAAGGAATTAAAAGTCATTTCAAGAATTTTCTTTTCTTTTTTCCTGTTGCTGCTTCTCCTTGGGGGGTGTTTCATTGCTTTAACCTAAACCATTGACAGTTTGCTTTGGCAATGCTACAAATCCCAATCCTCTTGCCTCCATTTTCTTACAATTAAGCAGTTCTTTTTCATCTCACTTCATCTTTTCTGAAGAGTTAAGGTTGTCTTTAACCGCTTCTTGCTTTACCGTAAATTTTTGTGCTAAGCTTGGATTTAATGCTAAGGCATGAAATTACCCCCTTGCTTTTGCTTACATGTGAAAACCAGTGTTTTTGTCCAGATCCTAATTAAGAACCCTGGCTGTCACTTTTGGAGTGTAATAACTTGCCAATAATCTTTAATTATAGTTAAAATAACAGTAACTTGTTTGGGTAGATGTAATGAAAATCTGAGAATTCATCATGTGCATGGTATAGAGGAAAATTATCATCTTACATCATTTATGATATGATTTCATTTTCTCTTTTTCTTTCTTGAACATGCATAATGAGTGAAAGTTTCAGTAGGTGATATTTGTATATATCACACCTATTCCATTTTTTGTCCTCGCATTTCTTGTTTGTCCTTGTTCACTATGACTGTGAATATACAGTCATATGTTCTAGTTAAGAAGTTTCCAAACAAATCATTTGATTAATAGTAATCGGTAAAGGGTAGAGAGAGCATGCATGATCATAAACCATGATGATAATTTCTTTGAAGTCCTTGATGAAATTAGAGAACATATGTATGTTCAAATTCAGGTATATGCTATAGTAGCTAGCCAGGGTGGATAAAATGGAATAGAAAACCAAATATAGGTATAAACCGTCATTGATATTTAGCATATCAAGTAGCAGTAAGAAAGTCTGTTTCACATGATTCCCATCCATGCGGTCCTTGTGACAAACAGAAGAATATTTTTGCAAGTTTTCAAGTTGGGCAAAAGAAATGGTAGCCATACATCAGCTTATGGAAATAGTGTCAAATATACGTAGTAAGATACCAAAGGTGGAAGGTGGGGGAGCCACTGCAGCACTGCTGCCATTCTAGTATTCTGCTGACCACACAGAAGCAAAGACGAAGGTCATGTACAGAGCTTGCATGAATACTCTTTAGGATCAGTGAAAGTGCCACAAATAAAAATTTTCTTGGACTTGCTGCCTTCGTTCCGCAAATGGGTCTCCTGTTTTGAACTGCCCTCTATAAATTTGACATTCCAACACTTTTGTTTTGGTTTTCCCTCTTTGCTTGAGAGTTGGGGTTTGATTTAAGCACAGTGCAAATTTGATATAATTGGTTCTTCAGTATGTGTAATTAAGTCCACGTTAAGAAAACTAATAGTAGAATTGTAGAAAAGGCCCTACTGCTTTTTCTGCAGTCAAAGGGCAGCCTTTAATTTGCAACAAGAACAAATGCCTAAGGTCCACAGCAACAGCTCAAACCATAGCAGGTCAATAAGGGGGAAAGAACATGCATGTCCCAGATTATAGAATAGTCTTTATCACAATTATTTTGACACTGATTTGCATTCTGATTTCAACCCAAATAAACATTTAGTAATAGTTACTGATTCATTGAACCAGATGATAACAAGTACTACCTTTCTTCCCTGACTAATTCTACATTAAAAAGGTAAAACTTTTTTTAATCTTATGTGATATTGATTTCAGCAATCGAGTTCAGTGAAAGGTTGAGTTACTTTGGGATAGCGACAAGTTTGATCATTTACCTGACCAAGGTGATCCACCAAGACCTCAAGACAGCAGCAAGGAGCGTCAACTACTGGGCTGGGGTCACGACACTGATGCCACTACTTGGAGGGTTCATTGCTGATGCATACTTGGGCCGGTTCTCGACGGTTCTGGTTTCATGCATCGCCTACCTTTTGGTAATGTCATTCACGGTTATATTCCACTCTAGAAACAGCATTGCTTCAGTTTATTTTTGTCCTTAAGACCAAGAGTAACATCTGATAAGTTCAAAGCTACCATCAAGAAGATATATTATAAGTCGAAGTTAAAATCCTACTTTAGACAGTTTTGATGGAGGACTTAGTCTGAATAGGCCCATTGAACAATTGGGTTTGATGGAGGACTTGTTTATTCAACAATCACATGAAAAGCTGACCCCATGGGCTTTGCCTAGCCCATAGAAATTCATCATCGAAATTCTGTTCTTTTTCGATGAATTCTTCCGTTTACAATATTCAGAAGCAGTGTTTGAAAATTTGCTTATTAACTAATCTTTCATTGGGAAAAAAAAAACAGGGTTTGCTTCTCTTGACAATGTCCTGGTTTGTGCCAAGCTTAAAGGCCTGCGATGCTGATGTGTGTGATGAGCCTAGGAAGATTCATGAAGTGGTCTTCTTCCTTGCCATATACTTGGTCTCCATTGGAACAGGAGGCCATAAACCTTCATTGGAGAGCTTTGGAGCTGATCAGTTTGACGATGATCACTCTGAAGAGAGGAAGAAGAAGATGTCCTTCTTCAACTGGTGGAACTTTGGCCTTTGCTGTGGACTCTTATTCGGCGTCACTGTGGTTGTTTACGTGCAAGACCATGTCAACTGGGGGGCTGCAGATATTATTCTGGCCTTAGTTATGGCTTGGTCGCTGTTGATCTTCATTATTGGACGGCCATATTACCGTTACAGGGTGCCATCAGGAAGCCCATTGACGCCAATGCTACAGGTTCTTGTAGCTGCCATTTCCAAAAGAAAACTGCCTCACCCATCCAATCCTGCAGACTTGTACGAGGTTCCCAAGTCACAGAAGGCTCAGGGGAGGCTTTTGTGCCACACCAAGAAACTTAAGTAGGATAGATACTTTGTCTTTAATATTGATAATAGAATTCCCCTCCAATTTCTAATTAATGCTGTGCCTTTCAGGTTCCTTGACAGAGCTGCCATTATTGAAGACAATGAAAATTCAATTGACAAACAGAATCCCTGGAGACTTGCAACTGTTACCAAGGTTGAGGAGATGAAGCTTGTTCTGAACATGATTCCCATATGGCTAGCTACCTTACCTTTCGGAATTTGTGTAGCACAAGCTTCCACATTCTTCATCAAACAAGGGGCCACTATGAACCGAAACATTGGCAATTTCGTGATTCCGCCAGCCTCGATCTTCTCTCTAGCAGCCATTGGCATGATAATCTCCGTAACCATCTATGAAAAGGTCCTCGTACCAGCACTCAGGAAAACAACAGGGAACGAACGAGGCATCAAAATCCTCCAGAGAATTGGTATAGGAATGGCTTTCTCAGTAGCTACAATGGTAGTTGCAGCCCTGGTCGAGAGAAAGAGATTGGCTGCTGTGAAAAAGGACCCGGTACATGGCTCCCTCTCCATGAGTGTGTTCTGGTTAGCACCACAGTTCGTCATCATCGGTGCTGGAGACGGGTTCGCTCTGGTCGGCCTGCAAGAGTACTTTTATGACCAAGTTCCAGATTCTATGAGAAGCTTAGGCATTGCATTTTACCTGAGCGTGATTGGAGCTGCAAACTTCCTTAGCAGCCTGCTGATAACACTTGTTGATCACGTCACAGAGAAAGGAGGGAAGAGCTGGTTTGGCAAGGATTTGAACAGCAGCCGCTTAGACAATTTCTACTGGCTGTTAGCAATCATGACCATGGCCAACCTGTGCGTCTATATGTTCCTGGCAAAGCGTTACTCTTACAAAAACATCCAGAGTTTGGCTGTAGCTAATTGCAATGAAGAAGATGATAATGCTGGATCAATGGCCTGATATTAATTATAACTCGTTGAGCTTATATAAATAAGCTAATTAATGCTATTTTTTAGCATTTCCTAGAGTAAGTTAGTGTTCAAGTAAGGTAAATTAGTAATATATTTTAGCATATTACTGGTCTCTCATTTGATGTCATTTTCATTATTTAATTTACACCATGTGTTCAATTTAACATTATTAACTAAAAATCTTAAATCATAAACACTATATTTTAATAATAAAAATAAATAATCTACCAGTAAAAGTGACATGTTAATATAAAAAATTTACATGAAAGAAACACTAAGTAGTACTAGCCTGTTTCAAGCCATGGACATCTTGTTTCAAACCAACCTAACGAATCATGGAGGATATATTGATGAAGGTTTGAAGAAACTGCTTGTGACCGTTATCGTAGAGGTTGATGTTTAGGTACATTGACCTCGTAGAAAGCTGTAAAGTGCCCTTTTGCTCGACATTATCAGTGGGCAACCCCATGCTAACAACAAGTGGGTGAAGGTGGGGTCTTTGCCAAAACTAGGAAGGACTTGGCCATAGATCAAAAGGGCATTTTCCATTTCCTTGACCAAAAGTAACTCAGCCAGAAGAAAGAAAAGGGGAAGAAAGAAGAAAAGTAACTAAAAATCTAATCTTTAAGAATTTGGGACAAAGGGAGAAAATTCTGAATTGAATTCTTGTTGCCATGTTAATGAAGTTTCATAAATTTAGGTTTGGTCCCCCTTCTTCCCTCAAGTGACGGATTGCTTTTGTTTCAACTTTACTTTTTATTTCCTCTTCAATAATTGAATTTTTTTTTTTCACTTTTAATTAAACCCAACATTGCATATTAATTTCTCGTTTCATATGTGATACCAAAGACAAGAAGACACGAATCCGTATTTACATCAACAGACACCATAAAGAAGTATTTTATAACATTAAGTATAGACAACATTGCATAGTAATTTTGGACCGTTATTGTTATTTTAAAATGCCTTTTTTTTTACCCGAATCAATAGGATAAGAATAAAACAAAGATAATTGACAAAAAATAAATGATGGATCATTTCATTTGGATTTGGACAAGAAATAGTACATTTGTATATAAACAATTCAAAGTTTTAAGGCTTGGAATGCTAATACAATTTGCACATCTTTGCAATATTTGTTAAAAATAAATTTAAAAAAAAAAACAGTAATGGTTTAAAAAAATTAAACAATTTTAGAAACCACACGAACCCAGCGTGCGACACTTGGCACGCCCTGGTTAACTGCAAATACCATATAATAACCCGGGGGAGCAACCGCTCCACTAGGCGGCGCCGTACACTTAATCCTATACCGACCGTCTTCTGGAACCGACGGTGCAACGTTAAGTTTGACCAACCTTTGACCCTGCGAAAACGAATGTGTGGCGAAAGGCGCGCTGGCGAAATTAACCTCCACAATTCCCACAACCGGCAACGAAACCGACACAAAAACATCGAACGCCTCGCCGTAGCGTACCGTTTCCGGAATTCCCTCGATTACGGGTCGGATATTGGCCCGATCGGGAGATAAATACTCCGGCCAAAATGCTTCGAGCCTCAGTTCGGTCGGCAATTCAACGGCGAATTTATAAAAGTAATGCGGGTTACTACCCGCTATTAAAACCCGCCCATCAGGTAACAAGTTGGCGGTTGAATGGTACATTCTGGGAACCTTTCCCGGGTTCAAAGTCATGAAACGTAAACCAGCCGGTTGATCGGGTCGGTAAAGAAGCGGATATAAACACGGGTTGGAAGCCATCTCGAAACCTTGGGTCCCGGCTTGAGCTCCATTGATGATCAGCGAATCACCTGTCGGAAGCATCACCATATCTCCCATGATCCTCCCGAATGGCATATCCTCCATTTCCCAACCCGGCTTTGGATCAGTTGCTACAATTCGCCCACAGCTGCCGTGCGCTGGAGTATCGGTACTCCTCTCGATGAAAGCCCCGTATTGGGCTCCACCGCAGATAACAATCACAGCCGTTGAAAAATCACCTTCGAGAGCTAACATCACCGACGACCCAGCTGAGGGATAATTCCGCGGGCCCCCCGATAACGCTGGGTAATCACGAATTACTTTATTGACCTCGTGGTCGTACATTACTGCTTTGTTATTGGCGAAGATGAAAAGGTGACCGTTGGGAAGGAGGTGGACGTAAGGGTACAAATTGTCCATTTGCTTATCTTCCACGTCTGCAAGGAATTTCAGTTCAATGGCGCCGTTTTTCCTCGGTGGAAAATACTCAACGGTATTCGTTCCTCTCCCTCCGACGATGATTACAGTTCCGTCCGGCAAGATTTGGTTCGTTGCATACCATCTGCCGTTAACTAACTCCACGTCTCTGAGCTCCACCCAATCGCAGAACCCGGTGGGTTCACACGGTTCGAATTTCCGGATCTTTTTAAACCCGTCCAAGTCTCCTCCAGTCTGTAGAAGTGTCCCGTCGGGGAGGAACTGACCCGAGGAGCACCAAGTGTCGGTGAGAATCATCAACGGTCGGATGTGGTTGGTTTGCGGATCGAAAACGACGGAGTGAGCGTAACAGTCCTTTTTGAGGATAACGTCTGTCGGGTCGATACGGCAGTGGCCTTTGGGTAGCATTTTACGAGATGGTCCGATGTTGGTCCGGTCCAAAAGAACCACCGTATTGAAACGAGTAACCGCCGTGTGCATGGAGGCTATGCCAGCGTTCGGGACCAGGAGTTCCCACGTGCCGGGAAGCTGAGCCCTTACGGCTACCAGAGTCGTGAAAATTAAGACCTGCAGAAGCCATCGAGAAGAAGAAGAAGAGTTCTCCATTACAAACGAAAAGAGAGAGAGAGAGAGAGTTAGATGGTGGACACTGGAGACGAAAAGACACTACTTTAAAACGAGCTCGAGAGTACAGAGTGCGGGAACGTTCAGTGTAAGAAAATAAAAGCCAGCCGTCCGATCGAGGGGAATCTGTTCTGCATGTGGGAGTTATGGTTCACTGAATTCAACGGTAACGTTCGTAACAATGGGACCTTAAAAGCCGCTGAACTTTGACACGTAAGCAGTCGTTGTCGGGGTTAATTTTCCTTTGCTTACTGACGAAAGCCTGAAATTTGGAAGCATGGGGGATAAGAGCACGTGGTGGATCAACATCTTCGATCGTGTAGTTTTTGTTGTGTATAATGGACTGATGTTCTTACCCAACATACGCAAGGAGGCAGGCAGGAGCGTCCTATCTTTACGTGTTTCTTACGTTTTGGCAAGTGGATTAAGATTCTGAGGCAGGCTTCGACTTCGAATCGGATAAGTAAAGAACAATGGCGGCCGTACCAACTTGGAAAGCTTAATTAACCCTTAATTCCGAATGATTTAAGTGAAGAAATTGATGTACAAAACCATGGGATTTTGCTTGCAGCCTAGCACCTTTTACCGTCCTTCGGAAAGTACATTAGACTCGGTGCTTTTACTGTCAGTATGGCAGACTTATTTTGTCAAAGGTGATTCCCAATTGTTAAATTATTGATTTACTAATTTTTTTATCGAATAAGAATCTTTACCTTATTAATGAAATTGAAATGCTAATTCTTTTAACCCTAAACATAGCATTAATACGAGTAGGAGGTAAGAAACGAAGTACAATCACGAGACAGTAGAATTCTGTTCATGTACAATAACGAAACATGTTACGAACATATGTGCTTTAGTTCAGAGTGCTTTCAATTTCTTCGGTGCATCAATGTTTAACTCAATCATTGAGGTTTTGGTTCTAATTGCTAGTAGCTACAAGCTAGTTGGTAGTTGCTACAACACAATGCCCGCAATTAAATTGACTGGCTTGGTCATAGCGAGTGGGTTTAATAGTTTTATATGGTTATTTGGTGACACCTTCTCAGCGTAAACGTAAATACTCTTCATCATGATTAACAGCACGAATAGACTGTTTCTTCCATTATGCAAAAGGAAGTCTCCGAGACCCTTTTCCTGAAAAAACTTTGTTCTCGAATCTAATTATACAGCCCCCCAACAGTCTTGCTTTCACTTTGCTGGTGAAAGTTAATTCGTTGATGTCTTTTCCATCTAAACTCCTGCCTTAATGGCCTATGGGTGTGTCAGTTCTAAGCGACTGCTGCTGGACCCATGATCGCCAAGGATATACATGAATATGAGCTCTCTATATGTCAGCATCAGCAGCAGTCAAATGGATCGAAAGTGCACGAACATGGCCCGGGCTAGAATTTCACCATTCTGCCAAAGATGTCACCTTCCATAGATGGCGATGGTGACTAGAGAGTTTTGTTTCCAGTTCTTTCTCTCACATGGAACTGCCAAAAGTTACAGAGAATGTTCTGTGAATTTGATCTGGGTAGGTTTAATGCTTAACGGTGAAGTAGATAACTAGTTGTTGTTCATTTGAGATGTTTTCTTTGTATATTGACGACAATTATCAGGAAGAGGACGCCAAGGACAACATGGCTCTTTTCTAGCCAAGTTTATATTCAGACTACCCTTATCTGTCAAAACAGGTGCGGCTGTCGGTGACACCCTTGTGTCTAATTAGGTGTTCCTTATTGTTAAGTTTATCATTGCCCATTGATTAAAACTTTAACAACTAAGCTAATATCTCTTTGGAATTCAGATTATGAATTCAGATTATGTATATTTTTTGTAGTGGCAAATATGAAGTTAGGGAATAACGGAATAATGTAACAAAAATCATTCAAAATTTTACACAATTAATAGAATAAAGAACAAAAAAAATCAAACACACTCGTAAAAATATAAGATATTTACGTAATTGAGGTTTTTGATGGCCTACTTCAGGACAGACAAAGATTCATTATCAAAAATCAAGAGAAACCTTTGTCCCACTTAAACGTAGATCTTTTTCTCGATTTAGACTCTCACAAGACTAGTTTAATCATATTCTTTATTGAAGATTAAGTGTAAGAGTCTTATCTTAATCTACTTAGAATTCAAGACGGTGTTGACATTTTCGTATGAAAAAAAAGTTTATCCTATCTAATTAAGGTAATGGGTGATTTTGATTTTTGAGATGGAAGTTTTGTTTGAAGTAAGAAGATTGAATCTAAAGATTTTGGTCTCAATAGAACTTTGACATGTCTCTTCTCCACCCACATTAATGGATTACTGGTTAAAACAAATTAGGGGACTTTTTTCCATGAGCCTTTCATTATGTAGCATTTCTTTTTCCATGAATAGAGGTAAAGACAATATGATATTGCTGAACTTGGAAGTTTTGTTTGAAGCAAGAAGATTGAATTGAAAGATTTTGGTCTCAATAGAACTTTGATATGTCTCTTCTCCACCCACATTAATGTATTACTGGTTCAAAAAATTAGGGACTTTTTTTCCATGAGCCTTTCATTAAGTAACATTTCTTTTTCCATGAATAAAGGTATAGACAATATGATATTGCTGAACTTTATTGGAATCGTGAGTGGAAAGCGAAAATGAGTGAGAATGAGAGCTAGAGCCTAAAGAAGATGCTCTTTATACATGCCCAGGACGAATAAGAGCTAATTTAATTATATACTCCAATTCTTTTTCTTTTATATAATTAGCTGCAGGAATCATATCTTTGGTATGGTTGGTAGGGATTGGGCATGAGTGGCCATGGTTCTGCTGGAACAGGGATAAAGTAACATCACAGCCACAACCCTTTCCAAAAAGATGAGGAAAAGTCTGACATAATGTATGTACAGTGATGGTATAATATAGGCCCCAGTTCAAAGAAAACATTCTCGTAGGACTTTGTGTGACAAACGTATCAGAAAAATAGAGATGATGTTTCGATTTCATATTAAGTAAATAAGGGAATCATAGAAAGTTTAAAAACGTGACACTATATATCTTAATGGATTAACTTTTTAAAAGAAAAGATAGTGATCTTGAAATTAGGATGAACTTGACTTAAACTTGTTCCATGTCCAATACTTTTTAAAGAAGAGACAAACAGGATGGTCGATGGTGACCAATACCTCATTGATTGGGAAGGGAAAAATATTTCATCAAACATTTAAAAAGAAAGTGTTTCAATTCCATATCGACAAGTAAAAAAAATCATGACAAGTTTATAAATGCAAACGTTATGCGATTCAACAAATTAATTCTTTGAAAAAAAGATATCGGTTTTGTGACACTAGAACATGCACGGGGCATTGCTTCGAGTTCCTCAAGACCAAGCTAATTAGTAAGATAAATTGATTGTCATATGATTATTTGTAAAACCATTTGTGATTTCTGATCTGCTGTAGCCATCTACTTTGAATTCATCAACACTGCAGATGCATGTTAATTTTACCTGCTGGCAAAACCAATGTCCCAGGTTGCAGCAAACGCAATACTGTAGGCACAGTTTGGATAGAGATTATAAGATTTGAGTAACAAAATGACGAAAACAAGTATGGACAAGGGCCGAATGTAACCGGGCCTGCTCATACCATGCTTAAATTTATCAGCACCATTTGACCATAAAATCTTCGAAAGTGATGAGAACATCAGCAGGATTTTTTGAGCAAACTAAACAGGTATAGTTTTGCAGGAAGATAAGCTTTGGTTATTCACTAGCAGCAGAGCAGAAGAACTCCTAAAAGGCAAGCTTTGGTTATTCACTAGCAGCAGAGCAGAAGAACTCCTAAAAGGCTAAGTTACAAGGAGCAGGAACGTAAGCTTTAATAATTCACAAGCACCTTGCAAAAACTCTGTTATAAAGCTGGCAATAGGGTTTAGCACATGCTTGCCACAGTTAATGGGCGCTGTTGTTATGGACTTGCTTGAGAGTCGAAGGGCCTTCAGGTCCTAGAATCTGTAGTGTAAGTTTTACAGATCCAGTTTCCAAAATTTATGAGAAGTGTCCTTGTGTCATGGAAGTGGGCTTCAACCCTACCAACCAACCTATTCACTTTAAACTTCTGGGTTGGATTATGGCAAGCCTGGCAGGCTTGTGCGCCTAGCTCATAAGCCTGGTGAAACCTAGCTGATGTAATGGGTGACAGGTTCCAGAATCACATGGGTGAGTTGAAACCCAACCTGGAAAAGACTAGCATTAGACCAAGTCCAAACCTGCGTCGCCCAAAATAGATTCTAGATCAAATTATATGGATTTTTCTTTTACGATCGATATTATACGTACAAATAAAAATTACATTAAAACTCAATATATTTGACATTCAAGAAAAAATCAAGTTAGTAAGTAATAAGAGGACAAAAGGACATTTTTAACTTGGAATTTCTTCTGGATAATTAAGCGTATGTCTGGCTGCCAATTAGGCTATAGTTCCACTTAATTTGAGAGGCTTAGAATTAATCACAAAGTCGGTGAGGATAAACCATTCAATTTCTGTCTTAAGAAACTTCATTTATCATGATAATTGAAGATGGAAAACACTTTTTCCATAACTCTTTGACTGGAAACAGTTGCATGTGTTTCAAACACCTTGATTTATAGTGCTTCCAGCTGCACAACAATTATTTACTCTCTTTAAACATATCCGAGGGAGCTACCCCTTTCTGGGTCCATGTGAGAATTTCTCTATTTGCCTCCACTAGAATAGCATGCATTAAATGACATGCAACATGTTGTAAATATTGTCTGTGCTCTCTGCTCTCATTGTAGGTAGTTGAGGATCAATCACTTTTCTCTCCTTAATGGCTTGATTATCCAGGGAAAAAAAGTCCTACATTATTGCATCTGATGCTGTGTATATCTTCCTGATTTGATGCTAAGCATTAGAAAAACAAAAAAATTCTTCTTTACAGTGTCAGATTTTCTTCTTCTCCAAGCGATTAAGGGCCCGATTAGCAACCAATTAGCTAGACTTCACTTTAAGTAACATTATTTTATATCTGATAACTAAAGAGATGGTACTAGATTGTCTGATAAATAAAATATGAGTAGATACTTAAGCACTTCACCTTTTATTTACAATTCATCAACCCTTCTTTGGTTGTCTATTTAAGGAAAAAAACCTAGGATATATGCATCAGAAATCTAGTTTACTACAGTAAGAATGAAACTCTTGAGAGACAAAGATGACCCAGTTACCAAGCAGGACATGGTAGAGAAAGAGATACCATGATTGTGAAGGATGCATGATGACAAACTACGCCAACAGCGGAAGTAAAGAGTTTTGATAGATTGAGGTGAGCTGGACAGCCCATTCAAGTTACGGAAAAAGTTTGAAGGAAATTGCTGTAGTCCGTCATAGTCATCACCACCAAAGTCCACAATGTTTTTTAAACTTTTCGAAGCTTTCTTGATTTTATGCTCCGAACCAATGTAATGACTCCAAAGAGCAAGTTTAGTGTTTTCTGTCAAGAGGCTGCGACCCATTTGGTCACCCGATGTTCAGTTGCTGGCTGGCAGTCTTTATCAGTGTAGTGAAATCCAGGTCCATTGGTTTGCAAACAACCAAATATCAATTTGTAGCCTGTCTTTTGCTTTCCGCTGTTAATCAAAAGAATTCAAACTATGGGTTTAATCCTTTCTTATCTAAAAGCCCCCAACAGGAGGAGGGAAAATGTAAGGGATCAGGAAAAGATTGATTTGTTCTGTTAGTTGAAGAAATCTAGGGAGGGGTCATTAAATCGATGAATGGAAGTCTCTTTCAGGTTTTCATCAAATAGTGGTTCCGAATATGCTCAAAGGGCCAGAGTTAACTTTGCAGGGCTGGTTGCACTTAGTTATTTTTTTAATGTTGTACTTGTAAAAGGAAAGGGAATGGGGGAAAACAGTCATGGGAAGTAACTGGTAAATAGGTAAATCTTTCTTTCCAGGAAATTGTAATTGATGGCCCCAAAAGGCAAGGAAAAGGCCCGAACAGTTTCTTTTGTTTCACTGCATGAAACCAAGACAAGAACTTATATTGGTTTCTTCCATAATTGCCAAATTTAACTGTATTCACATGACTCTAAAGTCTAAATAGTACTACGTTCAAAGTTTTATGTATATTTAGTTTAACTAATAGAGTCTAAATACCTTTAGTTCAACCATGTATATATTATTAATAATTGATTTTCGATCGATTATTTTGTTTAGACCGATTAATGGTCCTTCTATATATTATAAGACATGAGCTTATGTACCTTTTTCTGGTTAATCTACACAATTGGAGACATGTAGGTTATGAATCCAATCTCTTATCTAAGGTACAAACCTTCCAATTAAGAGTTGAAAAACGCATTTGCCTAATCTCACGAATTCAATAAATAAGCAGGCTTTCTTCAAGAGGGTGCTTATTGCTTGAGCAATGAGGACTGAATCATGTGAATTCCACACGAGAAATCTCATATAATTAAAGGACATCGTACTAATACCTCACAAGAGAACAAAAACGTGTCTCTTACAAAGCATTTTCCTGTGTCTGGCAATCACTTTCACAAGCCAGCTTGAGTTTAGAAAACGTATTTAGCAGATGAGAAAAAATCCAACAGGCGGTAGACCTGCAGTCACAGCGGGGGCCGCCAAACAGTAGATACTGTGTTAGGCTGATAGCAACAGTCTCTGAAACATGGTGTGGGGGTGTGGATGGATCAGGTTTGAACACCAAGTTCGAGGAGTGGGGGGGGGGGAGAGAGTTGAGCATCGGACGGTGCTGAGCTGAGGAGAAAGTACTCGTTGGCAGAACTCAACCAGAGCTTTCTTTTTGTATTTAATTTTTCTGAAACAAAGGGGTTTTTTATTGCTCCCACAGGAGTTTGTCCATGGTGCTGGTACTCCAACACGGGAAAAGGGAAAGAAAGGGATCCCCTCTCCCTTCACGCAACTGCTGACGCCATTGCAGTCCCCTTGCTTTTTACGTCCCTTTCCTCGTGATTTCCAAAACACAAAAACAACAAATCCTCAATGCTTTCTGTATAAAGAAATATGTTCCAAGACTTGTTAGTTAATGCATGCAATGCAAGCACTTGGGGATTGCTTCAAATTAACAGGGTCATTTGCAGAAGGAAAATCCCATTTCGTCCAGCGACGGCAGACTTTGGTGGGATTTTGCTTGCTTTTTCCCCGTCCTCTCGCATCAATCTCAACTCAACTCAAGCAAAAGATTTGGTGTGTTTGATTGTATGGTTGTACTAACAAACTAAAAATTAGACGAAAAAGAAGGCTTTTCGAAGCCCACAAAAGAGAACGTTAGCATGACGATTGTCACCTGAGAGAACAGAACCCAAGGCTCTACGCCCGTCTATCTAATCTATCAACACAAACCAAAACAGTAGATCAGTAGTAGTACTAGTAGTGTTAGTGTTAGGAGAAGAAGCATAAGTCTCGCTTCTCTTGTCGGAACACTTGCCACGTGCACCTTCCTCAACTCCACCTCCTTTTCATATCACTATCCCAAATTCTATTTTTGGGTTGGGATTCAATTTTTTAGGTGTCGTATAGATTTAGATTTTTATATTGAATTAGTAATCGTATTTGGGTATTTAGTGATAATTTTAAATATATCTTGTATAATGTATGAATTAATGAATTTTAATAAAATTCAATTTAATCGATATCTTACTCATTACTACTTCATCAAATTTTATCGATTTTATTTGCTAGCTCTTTCTCTTCTCCATTGGTTTATGTCGTGTGAGGAAGAAAAATTAGAAAGAAATATGAAAGGACTCATTTAATGAATATCTTACTCGTTGTTACTTTTGTTAAAGCTTTTTTCTTTAATTATAGGGCTTTTTTCATGAAGTTTTTTGGTTATGGAGCTATCGGATTATAATATTGCATTTTTTAATATCTTCTGATTGTTTTTTAATTTTGTAATCTAATACGTATTATTAGTTATAAGTAATTGATAGAACATAAAATTGTTATTGGTCGGGAAAAAAAAGAAAATAATAAGCAAAATTATTTCGATAAACTAAAGAGAGATAAGAATAACAAAAAGAAGGGTTATTATGTGAGTAAGTATTATAATTGGACAACATTTGAAGTAATCATAAAATCAAGATTTTACATGAGTGATGATGAAAGAATAATTATATAAAAATAAAATTTTATTATATATATAATAATAAAATAAATAAAAATTGAGAATTGATAATTGTCATTTTATCATTTATCATCATCATTTCTAATTTGAAGTGACTCAACACTAAATTATTGACGAACAGAATTATCATTTATATTTGACACAATATTAGTTTATAAATATATATAATAAATAAATAAAATATTGTCATGTCGTTTGATATTTCACAATTAAATGATAATATATAGATGTTATATATTAACAACACTTAAAAAGAAAAATGATGTGGTTGATATAAAAAAAGCTTTACAGTGCAGCCCTTTGTCTTACTGGCGCACAAAGTGTAGATTCCCCACCTTTGTTAACGACGATGCAGAAAGCAGCAATCGTATTGTACAAGGTAAAATTCTTGGCTGATAAAATCCTCTACGAGTTAACATCTCATTAGCCAAGCATTAGAGCTCCAACTTGGCTGATAGAACATCTCAACCCAGTACTGTATAATGTGAACCTATTAACCACGCATGAATGTACGAACCTAACCTCGTTCCCTAGCATGATGTCACAGCCGCTGTGGTCTGTGGCCAGCTTTCCCCTCCATGTTCATCAACAGATTTAATCAGGAACGATCAAAATCTAGCATGAGTTTCCATAAAAGAACAGGAATCCAAATAAGTACAGATACGATTGGGAACATCAAATTAATACAGGTACGATTGGGAACAGCAAATCCCCATGATGTTCAACTATCAGAGGAGTACTTCACCAAGAGTAGGTTTGCCATTAATTTCGAGAGTAAATCGGGTAGGCCTTTCTCCTTTCATCGATGGGTGCAAAAATAAGGAGAGTAAACCTTTATTAACCTTTATTTTTGTTGACCAAAATTTTCTGCCATGCAAATGCACCTCCTCCTCCTCCTGCTGCTGCTTCACTTTTTTATTTTTATTTTTATTTTTCCCCTATTTTGTACGAATGATCCACAGCCCCTTCTTTAATTTCGGTTAAGCGACGCCGTTGATGAAAAATCTATCGAACCTTGCCAGAATGTTTTTAATTTTTATCCAGCAAACCTCTCTGTGGTCCACCTATAGTGTCCTTTCAGAGAGGATAAATGACAAAGGCGTACGCTGTGCAATCAGAGTTCTGGCGGTTTCCAATTTTCAGTCTCTGAAACTTCATTCAATATCTCAAGTTTCTTCATTTTTTATATATCAAAATTCTAACCCTCAACCTGATCAAAGTGTTGTTTAATTTGCAAAGGAAATGACCAAGTTTTTATCAACAACCAAGGTTAGATTTTGGGTTATTATAAGAATAAAGCTTCCTCTATCCTACCAGTACGACCTCTTTCAAGAAACCTCTTAAAGATTGTGTTTCAATTTTAGAGACAGCGTTTCAATTTTATTAAACGATGTTGTTGAAATTCATTTTATCAAGTTAATGGGTTTAGTTCAATAGCACTTAAATTAATGCCCGTGATTAATTAATCTGGCCTTTTAAATCAAGGAATAATTAAGAGCATTTAGTAAAAATGGAGGAATCCTAAATCCAGAGAGGTGCACGAACAAAATGTGCTGCAAATGTTCATGTTGGTAGAGCAAAAGTTTGGTGGCCATTACCTTCAAAGGACAGAAACTCGCCAAACTTTTGCAAAATAATTAATGGTCTCATCTCGTGAACCTTGTCCTTGAAATTAACCCAATTACATTTCTTTTAATTCAAAAGCCTATAATAATAGTATTATGTCATGGTCACCTATTAGATTGCTTCAAGGAATCATTGCATGCAAAAAGAAGAATAAAACTAAGCAAAACAAAATAAAAGGGCTTTTGATTCAATGATTTAATTTCTCATTTAACATTTTCCTTCGAAATTGAAAAAAGAAGAAGGATTAAATCGTGAAGAACTTTTATTAAATTCTAAAAAAAATTGAGTCCCCAAATATATACATAAATAAATAAATAAATTCTAACTATTTAATCTGAATAGAATAAAGCTTAAATCATCTCTCTAAAAATTTAGAGAATTAATTATCTATCTCTTAACTCATCAAAATCATGAAAAATTTACATTATTGGAACTCAGAGTCAGGGAATAATTTTTATTTTCGTAAAAGATTATATTATTAATTTTATTCAATACAATTATTAAAATATTTTTAATTTAAAATTAACCTATTTGTTTACATTCCGAGATATTTTTATAATTTTACTCCATAATCGTATTAAAAAAATTTAAACAGCAGAGAGTGTAATTGAAGCTTATCCTAAAATGATTACTTACATTATTATACACTATGATAAGACACTTGATTTTACGTAATGAAGTCATTCATCACTTACTTATAATCTACTAGTAATATATAGTGTTAGTGTCACATAGGCACTTTTATTTTGTTCTTCTCTTTATTATAAATAAATCTCTATTTTTTCTTCTTTTAGGAATTAATTAATTAATTAATTAATAGTAATTAAAAAAGGAGGAAAACCTCGTAAAGCGAGAATCGAAAGCATTGGCGGATGGGATGAGTGTTGAGAACGGCAAACTCAGCCTTTCATTTCATTCATCACTCTGTTCCCCCCCTTCTTCTCACGTGCGTCATCCCCCCCTCTTTCTCTTCTTTAATTAAAACAAAATCATTATTTACTACTCAATATTAAAATTAAATTTATTTTATTTATTATATAAAAAATGGGTTTTTTTTTTGGGTTATAAAGGGTTTGGACAAAGAGATAGAGAAAAAAAGAAGGAAATAATAAAAATAAAAATAGGGCCACCTTTTTGTTTTTGGTTTTCTGGTTAGAATAACCCCAGGGCATAAACGACCAAAAGATATGATAAAACGACAAAACACGTCCCCAAACCTTTGTCAGAAATATCTGCCAAACAAAGTTAGTTCAATTATTACCGGAAATAGCCGGTCGTCCTCCGGTGTCTCGAAACCCTATGATCAACCAGACCTTTCTCAATGGACAGAGAGAGAAAGACAGCAGAGGAAGTAAATTAAAGAGAGAAAAAGAGGAAGTGTAACAAAGATTTTGTTTGAGTTTGAGTTTGAGTGTTGTGAGTTTGAGTGTTGTGAGTTTGAGAGTGGGTTTTAGTTTGTTCGTGTAAGAGAAAGAAAAAAAGCAGAGATAAAAAAAGGATGCGTGAAGTGTGCACCCTATACCCAAAACCTCAGGCTCTTGGAACGAATCACTGCTAACCTGCGCCAGCTCTCTCCTTCTCTCTGCCATGTTTTCAGCTTCAGAAGAGGATCATGATAACCTTTCATTTCATCATTCTTAATAAACCCAAATCTCTCTCTCTTTCACTGTTTTTTCTCTCTTTTTCGTATTCATGATCGTCTCCCGTCTTCTGTACTAATCATTCCATCTCTCTCTCTTTCTCTGTTTAATTTTAGTTGGTGTATCTCTGTGCTGGTACTCTTTTGACTCGTTTTTTATTTTGTTTACCCTCTTAAAGTCTGTCAGTGTGTCTCTCTAGAGTTTTAGCTAGAGAGGTTTAATAATTTTTTTTTGTGGTGGCTATGGCGGAGGGTTTTGAGCCCTACCATGTCCCACAACAGAGCAGAAGAGATAAGCTAAGAATTGTGGCTCAAAACCACCCAGCTTGTGTTGAAGCAACGGCTGCTACTCTTTCAGGCTGCTCAGCTTTACTTCCTTTGTACGACCCTTCTCTTCTTTCTTCCGATTTGTTAACTTGCGCTGCCAACGCTAGTGCTACTGCTGGTAGCCATGACTTTCACCACCAAACCAACCACCTATCAGCTTCTGCTTCTGGTAAAAACAGCCCCGTTTGTGTTGTTAAAGAGGAAGGTGTGAATTTCATGGGCTTTGTTGGTGGGATCGTTAACGCTTCTTCTTCTTCTTCGACTTCTCATCACCCTTATTTGGATCCACAATCTTCTTTGCCCTTAAACCCTAGCTCGATTCAAGATATGAATAACAACCCTTTTCTTTATACTCCGCAAAACCTTCAGAGCCTAAGAGATTTTGACCATTCTTATAATAATGGTGGTGAAGTTGTGGTTTATAAACCTGAAGCCTTGTCTTTGAATCATGAGTCTAGCACCACCGGTCAAGGCTTGTCTCTTTCTTTATCTTCTCATAACGCCCACCAAAACAATCTTCCTTTGGAGCTAAATCTGCAAAGATTCGAGTCAGCTATCTACAGTGACAAGGTTACCGCCAGTGGATATGTGGTTCCAGGCATTGTTGGTGCAAGTGCTTCCACTTCGAATGAGGTTTCCAGGAGCTCGGTCCCTCTCGGGCCTTTCACGGGTTATGCTTCGATTTTGAAGGAATCGAGGTTTATGAGGCCCGCACAACAGTTATTAGAAGAGCTTTGCGATGTGGGTAGGGGAAGTTACGCCGAAAAAATTACTCCTGATTCTTCTTTGATGGAGCCTCCATTGGAGAATTTGAGTCCCGCTGGAATTGTCGATGATCCTCTTGGTGGGGGTGATGGTGGTGAGAGCAGAAGAAAGAAGTCAAGGCTAATTTCGATGCTTGACGAGGTTTGCTTCTCTAATTTGCAAAAATGTTGGTTTCTCGTCTGCATTTCTTCTGAATTGGTTTGATATGAATGATTGTTGAGTTCTCCTTCCGACATGCAATTCATGTTCCATGTACTTCCACATCTTTTTCTCTTTTGTTTTTTTTTTCTTTTGGGTTTCTTGGTTTGGTGTCCCTGATTTTCTTTTCTGCAAACTTTGCCTTAAGACGCTAGTATATTGAAAGGTTTATTTGGATCCGTGTCCTTATCCCCTCTAAAATCTTCCTTGGGGAGGTGGTTTTTTTATGAAACCCCAGCATTTTTGCCACTGTAGAAGTCATCACTGGCTATTATTAAAATGGCCTTGTCAGATATTCTTTAATGGTGTTATGTTTAGTCAGTTCTTTAACCCAACATGCAATTTGTGTTGTTGCATGCATAAGTGGCAATAAATGATGCCATCTTTAGCCGATTTCGCAAAATGAAAGTTCCTCAGTAGTTTAAAGCTTTCCTCCATTGTAATACTATGTGAATTAGATTCTTCTCTTTGATGAATGGCCTCGATGATCTCACAAAAAAAAAAATCTTTTTTAATGAAAAGGTGATAGGAGGGAATATATGCACGAAGATTGGTGTTATAAAGTGCCTGACAACCGTAGAAAGGGTTGTAATAAGTGACAATGTCGCCAAGTCTGGGGCTTAAATGTGCTTTAAAGTGATTGAAGGAATCCATTTGAAAAGATTTATAATCCAAAAAAGTTTGTGGAAAGCATAATTGGTATTCCGAAGTCCTACAGAAGACTAGATGAGTAGATCACAAGGTGTCTGGACTTTTTGCGGGATAGGGTTTAGCTCAATTTAATTATAATACTTGCTAACGGGTGAATATTGTGTTTTGGGTGCCTAAGTTAAAAAGAAAGAGAATATTGTAGATCAGCTGATTCCTCCAATTGGCATACCAAACACTTATGATTTAGAGTTGGCTACTTTACCAGGAATTATACATGAGTGCATGAATTTAAATGTTTTCATGCCATACTTTTGCAAATTACTAATTAAAGTGATTTCATAGTTTTAGAGAGATTTCTATTTGTCGGGCACGAAAAGAAAAGTTACAACTGTTATTATTATAGCCTGCTTAGATGTTTAACTTAATGTGATCAAAACAGAAGGGTTCGGACTTCAGAGTGCTTATTTTTGTGCTTGCTTGTTGAATAAAGTCTACATGATTTACAATGTGAAAGTCATGGAGATTGATGTTTATCTATTGTGATGCTAACTTTTGTATTCTAGGAGTAAGTATTAGCTGGTCTGATAACTACTCACTATTGTCCCTTTGTTTTTTGGGCTTGCTGCAATTTCACTTTCATTAGTCTTTCCTTCAATCATGTGTTTTCTCCAAGTTCACAAATTTTTTCAAAGCCAATTTCCAAATTGAATTTTTGGAAACTAATCAAGCTGTACTCTTACTGGTATCTTAATTGGCATATAGAGAGAATAGACAAGTAATTCCATGTTGTAAAGTCGGCGCAATATTCAGAGTCTGAATAAATGTCCATCTCTTTTAACACATGCTAAACATTGGAACCTTTTTTTTTCCGTTTTAGGGGAAGAGGGAGGAGGGAGGGTGGGATAATAATGCGGGTTGTAATAAGGATGCACTATATTTTCCTTCCTGAGTGCTTTGACTAGCTACCATAAAACGGTTTATGCCATGAATTCCACATGGGGCATTATGTTGGGTTATAATGTCTTTGGTATTATTGTCCTCTAAAGCTTTAGAGTACAAACTTGAACTGTGTCCCAGTGAGGCAGGAACCTTAGTTTCTGTAGGGTTTTTTTTTTTTTTTTTAAAGTAGTTTCCCTAATATTTTTAAAATTGTTTCAATTACAGTAAAATATCTAAATAGTATGTGTGACCATTGAATTCTCTTTTCAATACATATTTTGCACGGTTTCATGCTTTAACATATATAACCACACATAGGTGCCCCTTTGGCCGCCATTTCCCATTATCAGTAGCTAATAAAACAATATGATATAAAAAATGGAGCTGGTGAATACTGGTCTATTCATTCCATCTTTTGCTCTACAATGTTTTCATTCTTCATGGCAGAAAATAAGTAACAATGATAGCATAAGTGTAACTATGGTTTTGAGTAGTCTCCTATGTATTGCTCTTCACTTGAAGAAACTGTTTAGGTATTTGACCATACGACAACAGAAGGTAACATCAAAATAAGGATTATGATTATATCACGGCCTTAATATTTGTCCTCTCAGAAATTATGTTGTCTCCGCCAGGTGCATTGAGTTGCAGCTTCTTGCAATTTTCATTTGTTTAGGTGGATGATCCAAAATTTACAGTATTCCTTACTCCATTTGGTGCTTCATTGAGGGCCAATTTTTTGTAATTTTATCAGACTTTATAGATTGAGGGAATTGAATTGGAGCCATTTTGAGTTCTTTTCCAGATGATAAATATCCAAGTTTGTAGCAATGTTTTGTACCTGAACATTCCCGAAACCAGAGCTTTGAATGTACTAATAGTGATTCTAGAGTCGGTTTCTTTATTTCTGTTAGTAATTCAGGGTTTTTTTTTTAATGGAATTCAGTTTTCAAGCATCATATAATCAAGTTAAGCATACTTTACAACTTGCTAACGATCATTACATTTATTAGGTTTACAAGAGGTACAAGCAATACTATCAACAGATGCAAGCTGTTGTTGCATCATTTGAATATGTTGCCGGACTTGGCAATGCAGCTCCATATGCGAATTTGGCTTTGAAAGCCATGTCTAAACATTTCAGGTGCTTGAAAAGTGCAATCACCAACCAGCTTCAGTTCACCAATAAAGCTCATGGTCAGATAAGCCCCGGAAAAGAAGAAGGTCCAAGGTTTGGAAGCACTGACAGAAGTCTTTATAGCCGGCCTGTTCATAACGCTGGGTTCCTTGAGCACCAACCGGTGTGGCGGCCTCAACGAGGCCTTCCTGAGCGTGCTGTAACTGTACTTAGGGCATGGCTATTTGAGCACTTTCTACACCCGTAAGTACTTGAATTGCATAGACAAACTTGTTGCTAAAAATTTATTTGCCTTTTAATCTATAGTCCTTAGTGCATTAAATATTTGTGTTTTGTGTTTCAGTTATCCAACTGACACAGACAAGCTGATGTTGGCAAAACAAACCGGTCTATCACGTAGCCAGGTGTGCCATTTATCATCATTCCTACATTCTTTATAGTAGCATTTTGCAATCATGAATACTTTATGTAAAATCCAATTCCCACCTTTCTTAGAAAATGAAATTTGTTATTGTTTCCATGTTCACAATAAATAGAGAGCTCTGCCCAATCTATTTGTTGACAAAATATATAACTCCTGTGAACACCAGGTGTCAAATTGGTTTATCAATGCAAGAGTAAGGCTTTGGAAGCCTATGGTGGAAGAAATACACATGCTAGAAACACGGCAAGCTCTAAAAGCTTCGCAAAAGGAGGACAGAAATGCCAACAAGTCAAGTGATCATTTGTCCTCAGCAAACTCTCTCGCATCTGAAAACCCATCCACCTCCACCCAAAGGGTTCAAGATACCCCATCCAAGCGCACTAGAAGTGAACTTCCTGACATACCCGTGGGAAGTGAACCACTCAACTTGTCGTACAACAGCTTGTCAAGCCACCCGCATGTTGGTGTTGGTGTTAGCATGGCTGGTGGAAGTGGTGGTGTTTCATTAACACTTGGTCTTCATCAGAATAATGGTATCGGATTATCAGAGCCCTTCCCTATAAATGCAGCTCAGCGATTCGGCCTCGGCCTCGAGGTAAGCAGCGAGGGATATGTCATCGGCGGTTTTGAAGCACAGAATCGGCATTTTGGAAGGGATGTTATAGGAGGGCAGCTTTTGCATGATTTTGTTGGTTGAAAAATGTTCAGAGGAAAAAAGCTTTCTGGTCATTATTTTAATTGGATAGTATTATACTAACAAAGTGTCACTATAGATGAGCCAATATTTATTACCAGAATGCAAAGCTGAAACAAGAGTAGTCCGAAATGATTGTCTTCTTTTACGGTGTAAGATCTATGCCCATCAAATTTGCAGTGTATATTTCCATTTAGAAATGTCGACCGACATAGAGATCGTTGGTGTATAATTCTTCTGTAAATTTATAATTTACATGATAAAAAATATATACATTTTGAGGCCATCAAATCAAGGCTGGCCTTAGAATGTGCTTTTGAGTGTGCAGGAATGCCGTACGATTCAAAATATGCACCATATCACCAGTATCATCGGCATCGCGGTGGAGGATGATGAATGCTGCTTCATCATTTCCCATCAGTTTCGCCTGTGAGGCTGTGGAAGTGACCATTGCACTGGAATTCTTGATTTGTTGAAGATGGCAAATCCATTTTCAATGTAGGTGGTGTATGCCATCGAAAGACGGTACTCTGTCATGAGATGGCTAACGAGCAAACCTCGTCCTGTCATCTATAATAGCATCTGCCAGGGCACCTAACAATTTAGGTTGGAAGCCTTTTTTCAGTGATTTTTTGTCATTGTCAAGCTTACCCAAAACAAAGGGTGGAAAATATACCCCGCTCTTGACCACCGCAAGCCTCTAGGTTGATGGTCAGTAGTCAGGTACTCACCCCCTGACAGATAAGGTGTCTTAACATTTTCAAAGATTCCACTCCATATTTCCACCAGATTCAGGTTTACGAAATGAAACACTGAGAATGCAATGTAAAACAGGTTCGGCAATCGGGTTTAAAATGATTAAACACTCTGAATAAACATAACCCAGTTGCATGGGATGGATTGGTAGGTGGTCTCACCCGGTGGCAGTGCTTTTCTTTTCAACCTTTCATTATCATTATCAGTATTAAAATCCATGATGGCTACTATTGTTTACGCTGAGGGCAGGCAGAGGCCAGGGGCAAAGGGCAGGCCCTCGATTTCCCACTTTTTCTTTGGGGCCCCCGAAGGAGGCGGGCGAGATAGAGAGAGAGAAAGGGGTTACTTTGCTTTGGTTCAGAGTTCAGAACTTGAGACAGACAGACACAGAGAAAGAGAGAGAGGAAAGAAGAGTGTGGTCCACTGCTAGATTGGTGAAAGCTGTGTGAAGTGGAAAGAGAGCCAAAGGCGCATGCTTTTGCCAAAAAACTTGGTTTGATGTTTGAGCTTAAAAATCATAAAAGGAGGTTTCTTTGCTTTTTCTCTTTATATCCTGGCAAATGTATATGATGATAGGAGCAGATTGCAATCCAGCAGTTAGGTTAGGCATCTAATCATGTTTTAATTTTGCAGGGTTAATCAAGGTTGGTAAAGGAGAAAGTAAAACCTCTGGCCAGACAAAAGCTGGCGGGTGATTCGAGGTAGGCTTCAGTCTAGCATTAAAGGAGCTTTTGCTCATTTGGGGTCCTTCTTCATTTTAGGGGACATTGTTCATCTGCCTCATTCACATATTTTCTCTCCTTTTTAGAGCTCAAATGGTAACCCAAACCAATCTAATTCGTACCGGAGTAAAAATTCTGTACAAATTGTAATTTTTTTTTTTAAAATACAATGTGTCATGCTTGAAAAGTTAAAATTATGAGCTATATATGGAGTTTATTTAATAAAAAATCATGATTTAATTACATATAAAAAGACTAGGATTAGCCTTTTCTTTTCTTTCACACTAACTCTTGGTTAAATCTCAAATTCTAGTTTAAAACCTTCCAATTCAAATATTTAAAATATAATATAAAATTTATGAAACTAGATAAGATTAAGTAATAGGGCCTATGAAAGCCCATTATGATTTGGATTGATACAACCTGCTTTCACTGTGCAATTTATTCAAAAGCCCAAACCATCAATGGGCTGAAACTTTGTAGTTGTGTTTTCCATTGGCCCATTGTAGGACCACGAAGATGTATTAGGCCATAGCCCTTTACTTCCATGGGCAAATGGAGGTAAAGCCCAAGCAAAAATTGGGTTAGCATAAAAGCTTGCATTGGGCTTTATACATCTTTTCTCGATAAACTCTTAAGAACATTCACTCGAATTCATTATAACTCTACTTAATGTAAAATATAGATTTATAAAGTGTTAACATTAATTTATTTTTAAAACTTAAAAACTCATTTTTATAATATAAAAGTTAAAAATAAAACTTGACGTGGCTAAAAAATTTAAAACCATACGTACAAATTAAAATCCTAATCGAATAAAATTTTAAATTCTAATTCAACCAAAACTCGACAAATAAGAAAGTATTTTGTACTTCAAAAATATAAGAATCACATTGACTTGAAGTTTGATATGCAAGTTCTCATCTTAATTCAAAACAATTCCAAAAACTTTCATGACAATTGAGCTCACTTATTTTAATTAAAAGTCTCTAAACAAGGTTGCCTCCTTCTTCACATTTACTTTGTACTTTGAAGGAAAATCAGTTGAAGCACTAAAGTCATATGTTTAACATGGAATTTGGAAGTCAACATCTCATCATTCAGATGAGGGGCTACAAAAAATAAATGCCTTTGGTAACATGGAAAATGTGCATGCAATTCCATGTGCTACACATGAAAAATACCTTTCAATTTGATGAGAAATGCATAGTTTTTATTATTATTATTATTATTATTATTTTCAATTGCAAGGTCATTATTCACAAATATTTTCTTGGAAAATAAGATACCATTACACTCAAAATTCAATAATCATACACCTTTTTGTACCTTTTGTGGTTGGATGTTATTTTCATGACATCAAGATGAAAGTTTCCATAAAAGAAGATGTAAACCATCAAAATCCCAGCTACACACATTTATGAGAAATTGATTATTGAGCAAACAAAAAAAAAAAGAAATTTGTGAGAGATTGGTTAAGCCCTAAATCTTAAATTCTAAACCTTTACATTCAGTATTCAACTATCCTAAACCTTTTTGTATTTTTTTATAATGATTTTAATAATTTTGAGAAATAATAAAGGAAAAAACAAATAAGCACCTTTTATATATAGATTTATATTTAATATATTATTAGTATGTAATAGTTATATACTATTATTTAATCACGAAATACCACTTGATAAATGTATAAAGATAAAAAAATTAAAAAGTCTTATAAAAAAATATTTTTAAAATGATGGGTATTTATTTTTAAACTTTTTAATTTTTATATTTATTTATTTATTAATAAAGTGATAACATTTAGTTCAATAATAATGTATCGAACCTATACAATGATGATGTATCAAATACTAATCATATATATATATATATATGTATAATATATTTATTTATTTGATTGAATGATATTAATCCAAATGCAATTGGCCATTGAAAAAGTTAAAAGGATCAAGTTAAAAATTTTAAATTTCTAGCAAGTGGAGAGAACAACTCCAACTAGGAAAGCATTGAACATATAAATTAAGAATATATATATATATATATATATATATATATATATATATAGTAAACAAAAAAAAAGGTTTTCAATTTGAGAAATAAATAGTACAATAATTGAAATAAAAGAATCCTAAGAAGGAGATATAAAAGCTAAAGAAGAGGAATTAATAATAACAATAAAGAAAAACCCTTTGAAATATGTTTCGTCCAAATTACGCAGTGGACAGTATATTCCAAAATCCCAAGCTTGGCCAAAACTACAAAACCCCTTCTCTTTCTGTCCCCATTAGGGTTCTTTTAGGGTTTCTCCAATTAATTGTTTTTTTTTCCCCTTTTCAAACTTTACCCAACCGAGCAAATGACTTCCCTCTTTACATTGCCTTGATTTTTCCGACTTCCTTCCTTAAAACCCATGCAACATCAAACCCCATAAACCAAGAATTCCCCCTAAAAAAAAAAGTTAAAAAAAGGAGAGAGCTTTGAGATATTGTTATGAATATGGAGGCAAGAGTTGGGGTGGTGGTTGAAGGAGGCCAAAGGGCTTTGAATTCAGCCCACGGAACTGTCGTAGATGCTGGGGCTAGAAAGTTTTTACAGCATCAGCATCAGCAACAGCAACATGGGCATTCTTCAAAGCAGGGCTTGAATCCGCAGATTGGGACTATTCAACAGCTTCTTGCTGGTGGTATTGCCGGTGCCTTTAGCAAGACTTGTACGGCTCCTCTTGCTCGTCTCACCATCTTATTTCAGGTCTGGTTTTACGGTTTGCTTGTTTAATCTTTGGAAATGTTGATTCTTTTTATTGTTTATAGGTGGTAATTTGATCTGGGTATTTCGCAAATTTGTTGATATTTTTCGTTTAACTGGAGCTGGGGGTTGGGGAAATGGTGTTTCTTTATGTAGGGTTGCGTTTAGTTTCTGGGACTTTTTAATGGAAAATTGTACCTTTGAAAAATTGCTCGCAAATTGTATTTTATGGTCTCAATTCAAAAAAATGAGGTAAATGAGGAGAAAATTATTCAGATGGCGTGGGAAGTCAAATTTCTTGTCTGTTTACTCAGTTTTCTTTTTTGGAAAAAAAGTTCATTAAAACAGGCAAATTTTTTTTTTAAATCTATGGTAACTCAACATTGCGTGGCTCTGCAAATGATTTTGGATGAAGGGATCAATCTATGTTCACTAATTGTATAGGCATGAGGGTTACATGTAACATGAGATAACAGAGTAATATTGGCAGCTTAATGACTTTGAATGATATATTTTTTTAATATCTGTCATGAATTAACATGCCGCTTACTGTTATATTTAGCATGAGAATGTGTTCTACCTTAACATTGACTGCTGAATGATCTCTTCTTTTCTCAGGTGCAAGGAATGCACTCAGATGTATCAGCATTGAGCAAGGCTAGCATATGGCGTGAGGCTTCACGCATTATGAATGAAGAAGGGGTCAGAGCATTTTGGAAAGGCAATATGGTTACCATTGCTCATCGTCTTCCCTATTCCTCTGTCAACTTCTATGCCTATGAACGCTACAAGAGTGTATGTTCTGATTATCTTAGTTATGACTTTGTATTTTTCCCAACAATCTTTTTCAATTCACTCATTCCTTTGTTTGTTTGTTTGTTTTATTTTTTTTGCAGTTCTTGCAATCTATTCTCGGCCTTGAAGATCAAAGGGGAAATGCCAGTGCTGACCTCTGTGTTCACTTTGTAGGCGGTGGGTTGGCTGGAATGACTGCTGCCTCAGCTACATATCCACTGGATCTTGTAAGGACACGTCTTGCAGCACAGGTAATATTAGTAATACCTGAGTGAATAAGGCAATTGCATTTGCTGTTGCCTACTCTTTGAAATTGCTTCCCATTTAATATATACTATGTTTTGTTATTTTTCTTACCCTCCAATTTAACTATTCTTCTGAACTTTGCAGAGAAATGCAATATACTACAGAGGTATTTGGCATGCTTTTCATACCATTTGCAGGGATGAGGGAATATTTGGCTTGTATAAAGGACTTGGAGCAACATTATTGGTATATTTACTGTTCTTTTTTAAATTTTGTACTTTCCCATCTCATTGTCTATAATTGCTGCTGCGGTGCTGTATGTGATGCAGGGTGTTGGACCAAGTATAGCAATAAGCTTTTCAGTATATGAGTCTTTGAGATCTTATTGGCAGTTGCAAAGGTAAAAATTCTTATTGGTTTAGATTGATCAATAGCATGTGCTCTTTTGTGTTTGTTGTCTCTGCTTGGTGCTCAAGCTGTAACCTGTTTGAAATTTCTATGATTTGACATTAGGCCTGATGATTCCACTATCATGGTTAGTCTTGCCTGTGGCAGTCTCTCAGGCATTGCATCATCAACAGGTTAGTAATCTGCAACCTGTCCTTTGGTTTGATTCTCTCCACTCTATTTTCGTATAGTTGGGTTAAGGGGTTTCATTTCCCTCAGTTGAGTGGTCTAAGATTTTCGTGCTGAATGTTTTTGGTACTTATTTACTCAAGGTGATACACCACAATGGTTAGAACTTGAGATTTTCAATGTGGAGATCTCAAGTTCATACCATGTGAATTGTGGGGAGGAGTTGGAGTTTATAAATGTTACTTTTGTTCTGTAGCCCAAAGCACAATGGGCATCTTCAGATAGAAAAAAATAAATATATCAATGATTGAGTACTAGTAATTATTTAGAAGCTATTTCTGATATCTGCATGACTTTTTTTTATTCAATGATAATTTACAGCAACATTTCCTATCGATCTTGTGAGGAGACGTATGCAATTGGAAGGGGTTGCAGGGCGAGCCCGTGTTTATACAACTGGGTTGTTTGGGACTTTCAGGCATATAATCCAGTCTGAAGGCCTTCGTGGCTTGTATAGAGGGATTTTGCCCGAGTACTACAAGGTGGTTCCTGGTGTAGGCATTGTCTTCATGACGTATGAGACATTGAAGATGCTTCTATCACGCATCCCTACCAGTTATTAGCTTCATCCTGGACTCCACTTTTCTGCCGTACATTGTGTCTGTGAACTCTTGTTAGTCATTGAGTTCTCAAGACAACAAGGAAACCAAAACAATTGGGTAAAAAATGCAGTCAGTTAAAAATAGAAAGTAGGTAAACAAATTGTTCTTTCTATGGTATTAGTTGAGAAACCATGGTGGTAAATTTTGCGGTTGCTGCCATGGGTATTTTTTTCATGTATAGGTAATTAGCACTGTGAGAGTGATGATAAGTGTATCAACTATCTAGTTTCAGTATACTTAGGCCTTTAACATTCAGAGAATTAGCAATCATTGATGATCATGTCATGATCACAGTTTTGTATGCGACTTGTTTCTTACCTGCCTCTGCAGGTCAAGCTGACTGCCAGTGTTCAATTCCTTTGTATTTGAAGTGATATTATATTACAAATTGGTTATTGACGAAAAACCAATGTGCATTTATGCTACTATTCCTGTCTTTCCATTTAAGAAACTTAGCATTTGAAAAGGAGAATCTCATCCTATTAGGAACTTGAAGGTGTCTGGAAAGAATTTTCTCAAATTTCTGCTGCCAAGTGCTAAGCCTTTTCTCAGCCTACGCATTATTATAAATATAATTGACATAATAAATGTATAAATAAAATATTCCCAATCAAAAGTTCAAAAGGTTTTTATCCCACCATTTTGATCTTGTTCCACCAGAATGGAAGGGCAGAAAAAAATGAAAAGAAGAGACGAAGAAAGATTACTCTTCATGAAACTGTGAAGTCATGCTAGAATGTATATTACCCTGTTTTAAGTATGTAGCTGTTGGGGTGAAGGAAAGGGCTATAGGAGGTTGCTCGCACTTTGATTAGAAACAAAGCGATCATCATTTCTCTGGATTGACACATCCTGTTTCATGACAATAGAAGCCGTATTTTTATATATTTTCCAGGTCCCTGATTGGAGGGCCTGGCAAGAACAAAGAGGACCACCGGATTGCATACACAACAGTGACATATCACAGTGTAGCAAGTGTTGGGGTTAAGTTGTTAGCATAAGATGCATGCAGGTGGAAAGCAACCATGGAATTTATTCTCGGGTCAGAAGTTGCTTTGCTTCTTTCAGCATATTAGCAGAAAAAGGAATGTTCAAGGCTTTCTTTCAGCATATTGCTGCTTCAGAAAACACAGATGAAATCAGACACGTTCTACCATTTCCCTGTCCACCAGCGTGATGTTGACCCATCAGATGATGATTGATGACTGCTCATGACATCCGAAGCGACATAATATTCTCAAGGGAAGGAAATCCTGGTGAAGGCAGCAACAGCTTGTGTTTGGCTGCACACCATTATAAGTTTTGCTGCGATTCGATTGGTGGCATTCAACTTCGGATGGTTCCCAGAGGAGAGGCCAATTCCATCTGCTTAAATACACTATCGAAAACTGCAGCTTTTGGGCAGCTGTGTAGAAAAACTGATCAAATCAAAGGTCCCTCGAGAAATATTGCTATGATACCATGTAGAAAAACTCAAAGAAAGCAGAATGAAGAGGATGAACAGAGCAAGGAAATGGAATCAACAAACTGGATTCCTATTTTTCATTCTCATATTTATGTTTTTCACACATTAACAATAAACTAATTTTTTCTTAAAAGTCGATATTCAAAAATGCAAAACTCTAAGGAATATAGCTGGGCACAGTATTCTAAACATGGAATTCTGTACCAACAACAGTTTTCAGACTACAACTATAAAAACAATAACCAAAAAAAGGAAAAGAGAGGAATAAAATACATAGACATCAACGGCTTACAAACAAGAACAAAATGACAAAAGCTAGGCTGCGTTTCTACATACAAATAAAAACATCTTGCTTGTTGTTACAAGTTAAGGCATGAATCACTTTGTTACACCTCAAAGCATGAATCACTTCATCAGTAGTTGCATGCTAAGCATCCTTTATTAGACTTGAATCATTGAAAAACTCGACAAACTATGTATGCATGAAATTAACCTCCTTCACTCCCAACTCATGAACAATCTGCAACATGATGACAAGGGAACTGTTGATTATTTAACTCCTTGTTTGAGTCTTGATATGCATACCTCACTTATCTTCCTAGCCAAACAAGCCCTTTGCGAGATGGGGACAGTAAGGTGCCTTTCAATGGCCAAGAGAATAGAATATGCTACGCACATAAAAGCCGATGTAGACCTGAAACCAGATACTGCATGAACATGTTGGCATTCCTTTTCTTTTAAACAGTTTTATTATGTTCGATAGAGAGAGCCACAGAGCCCCAAATTAGAGGATGTGTTCATAAAGCTCAAGATTCTTCAACTGGAAATGTAAGCTTCAAGCAGACTAAGACCTTTCTTGTTTCATAGTGATAGGTTTTTGGCAAAAGAATTTTCTTTTCCTTCAGTATTTTTCAATAGTGTTATAATAAATTGAAAGAGAACCTTTGATAAGTAGCCATGGAAGATCTCCGGTCATGAGGAAAAAGCAGTCAAGATCATCACGCCATCATTGTCTATGAAAAGTAAGGCCATCATTGGTTTAAGAAGAACAGAATCAACGATGATTCGCATCGAAGCACCTTATCCCCCTTTATTCTATATTTTGGAATAAATCTTATGTTAGCTTTTGGAGCCATTATAAATTTCTGTATTCATGCATGGAAGGCCTCAACCTCTGCCTTTGTGTTTTTCCTTCTCTTCCTGTGATCTTCCTTCAACATTTATCTTCTTCCCATAGTAAATATTGGTAAGGACCGGGTAATCTGCATCCTGAGGTTTAGATCTACATGTAATACTTGTTGCATCTAGCCCTCGGGAGTGCAGATTACCTCTTCCTCACTGGCAATACAGAACTAGTCACTCAAACCCTAGGTTTGCACCACTTGAAGTAGTTACACTACGAAGATGATCCGAGGTAACCTACTTTGTATTGCTTAAGAAGAAAACTGGTTGTGCTTGCATTTGCAGATGAATTTTCTCATTCTCTGGCAGTTCATGCATCGATTGTGCTGAAATTTCTTATTGGTGTTTCTTGAAGGACATGATTTTGCAGGTTCAAGTTGTATCAAGCAGTGCAGTTTCTTCGTATACAGACATTACATGACCTAATAGCCTATATACTAGTAATGCGGCCAACACTGAGAAGTCCAAAACATCTTTGCCATCTTATGTCGAGCATTCTAATTCAAAACCATTTTATTTCCCTTCAAAACTTGAACATTTCTGACATGCTTATAAGATCCTGCAAGCAATATTCTTGACAAATTTCCTACTTTTATTGCGGAGGTTCTAAGTAAGATATTAATACATAAATTTGTGAATGCCCTTCAGCCTTGGCATAGGTGGTAGAAGCGATCTGTTGGCTTGAGGGAGTGTAGTTGAATTGGAAAAGGTGTTGGGTTTAAATCCTCCAAAAACTTTAATAGTCCTACCATTCTTATGAATCACTTTTCTTGGCTTCCTGCAGCACCCCGATGGCCTCTTCCTTGGTCTCACTGAAGTCACTGCCATCCTTGAAGATGAGAAACTCCATCATCTCCACATGGAAGAAAATAAAACTCCCACACAAATGGGAAATGCAAGATCCGAAGTCTTTTCCAGCCACACAATGCCATGCTGGCCCATACGCTTCATCAAACTTCTGTTAAAAAGGTTGAATGTTGGCTTAGAAATTAAAATTCCTTTTTCAGAAAAGCGTCATGGAGATTACTTCCCTAACATTCTTTACACATACTATATCTATATGTGAGAGAACTTAGGACCAAAAATATCCTAACTTCTTCAATTAAAGTCACTGGATTCTCTTACCCTCATATTTAAAAACCGAGAATTGAGCTGCATCTATACAGCATACTATAAGGGGCATATGTAAATGTATTACCAAGGTGAAACTGTAGATGATCACATTAAAAATCATTGAAATCCATATGAAGCAAGGTAGGTAGCATCCTAGAGTACTATTCCAATGATTAGATTTGAGAATAAGTTAAAGGTAAATGGCTAAAGGTGTAGTGATTGGACAGCAGAAATGAAGCTTTGAATCTATAGCAAAGTGAAAGCTTTGAATCTTTCTTTAAGCATTGCTATATAAAGAAAACCAACCTTTCTAGTGTGCGTTCGTCATGATAATTTTTGAACATTCGATCCAAACAAAGATTATACAAATATATATTCATTCTCTTTATGGTGGCGAATTTGTGTTTCTTTAATAAAAAGAATGGAATGGCACTATAATATTCATTGTTACAGCTTTATGCTACTTCTAACAGAAGGCTCCAGGGTTAAGAATAGACCTGTTTGATGTAATGAGCTATGGACTGGCAGTCTGAAACCTCATGTAGATCAAGAGCCTGATATGCTAACTCCATCACACGGCTCTGCATCTCTTCTGGCATATCAGTTTCACGCACTACAGCTTTCCCTTCCAGCATCCTCCTATGAGCAAAATGGAAAATCACTTCTAAGTTTCTAACTCTAGTTTTGTTTTTCTTGGGGGAAAACTTCTGACTGTAGTTGATGAATGGGAGAAGGTACTACGCTGATTACTTTATATAGTGAAATGTAAAAGGGAATTCTTTAGCAAAAGGAAAAGAATGAGAGGTAGACATTGAACGGTCATATTTTCTTCACAAGTTCTGGAATTTTGTATGCATTAGGAATTGTTATGATCAAAACAGTTGGACTGACAGAAGGGCTAGAAAGAAAAAAATATCAAACAAGATGCAACAAAAGATATCTTTTTCAGGGAGGGACAATGGTAAGTATGAAAGTTACAAGACCCACCCTGCAATTTGGAACTCCAAAAACTTATGGCTGTAATAATTCTATTCATTTTCTATTCTTGTCGGTAGTATTGATTTTCCAACAAAGGACCTTTCATGGTATCAGAAAATTGGTCTCATTTCTAGCCAAGTTACATGTTTACTTGTCAAGAGGAGAAAAAGAGTGTTAAAATAGCTTGATTATAGCGTTCCTTTTTTGCCCTTTTAGAAATTTTTTTATATCTGACAAGTGCACTGATACATGGTCCAACCAATACCCAGCAGGGTCTGTGAATCGAATTTGTAAGAGAAAAACTGATGGGAACTTTCGATCTGAAAAAGCTAAAGAGTTCCTGGGCTCGAGAATCTTGATATTCAAAATACATAGCCAGAGTAGGAGTGATGATGTGACCTGATCGTAAGCAAGTTAGAGCTGTCAAAGTAACAATTGTCTGAAAACTGATGGAAGAGAGACAGGAAAACGAAAACACTCGGGAAGAATAATCATGATATTCGATTTCCATGATCATGCAAGGAGGTGGTGAATGTGTGTTTCCAAGCCATAAAGAAAGAGCACAAAGGCGAAATTGAAATAAACTTTGAGCAACTCCAAATGATTGTTCATCTATGTTGCTATGAAGCTAACGCAATGCGTGTTTCATGACTTAAAGAAATTTTTTGTAAAAATTGAACGCCTGAAAGCTAAAAATGGAAAAGAAAAAGCCTGCAGAATCTGACATATCTACTGCTACTGTTTTACCGGTCTCCCTTAAACTGATCTCTCTTTCAAGAAAAGGAAAAATTGTAAAATAAAATTACAAGTGAAGTGAACTTCACCAAGCTCAACTTTCATGCCTCTTGGAAGAAACCCTAAGAGCAACCAAATTCCAGATGGTTCGCAGAGGGTAAGAGAAAACCACTCTTCTTCTTACAAAGAAACCAACAAGAACACATAAAATTAACCTCATTCCAGATGGGACCCATAAAATTAACCTCTGTCATCTCTTCAGCCTTTTCACCTTGATCTCATCAAGAACACGCTTAGTTCTTGGCCAGTGCACTCATCCGGGTTCACAAGGTGAAACGACTCAGAGTCAGCGTCACCAACAACATGCTCATAATTAGCCCTCATGTACATGATCTCCTCCGAACCTGACGACCCGAATCCTGCAGGTATCACCCCGGCTCCAACTGTTGTAGACTGCATGGTCTTTAACATCAGCAGGTTATGGTGACTGGCTTTTCTTTTTGTAGCAAACCCTATCTTTCGACCATTGCAGTACATGGTCCAAAGAGGGACCGAGTGGAGAGGACAGGCGCTGAGTTCGGAATGGTCACACTCTAGGGCAATGCGGACGATGCCACAGCGCATTTCTTGGACGAGTTGGTGAGTTGGGATGGGGAGTTCGAGGAGGAGAGAGGGTTTTGTGGAGAGACGGTCGTGTTGGATGCAAAACCAGACGTGGCCTTTGCGTTGGCCGAAGATGGTGCCTATCACCATGGACCTGGAAGGGCGTGCGGGGGCTAACGTGGTCGTTTCGAGATCGGTTGTGTTGGTGGAGTCTTGGGAGTCTTTGTCTTGGGCTTGGTTTGTGATGGTGATGGGGTCGTCAAGGTCGTCTCTGAGGGAGGTACTTAGGCGTTTCTTGGTGGGGGTAATGGTGGCAATAGAGTTGGTGGGGGTGGGGTAGAAACAAGGGATGAGTCGACGGAGGGCGTCGAACTTGGTCATTGGGTTTCTTGGAAGAAAGAAGAGATATGAAATCAAGGGCTCAAACAGGCTCTGTTGGCTTGATGTGGTGCATTGCGGGGAGAGGTTACTTTGCCTATGGAGGTGTATATAAAGAGAGAGAGAAGGCGGGAAATCGACATAGCCGTTAGAATTGGAAACTTGCTTTGATGCCAATTTTCAGTTGGCCCTGGCCCTGGCCCGTGGTAAGAAGCTTGACAAGTGCACATGGGCCACGTGGCATAAACGATGACTGTTCAGTTGTCAGTTTTTTTTTTTTTGGGGTTATCAGTTAATTCAAACGTTTGATGCAATCGAATTCACGTCACCAAACTGCATAGATTGATTGGTGATCATCATGTCATCGTTTTCAAGGTAGAAACAGATAAAAATTCCAGGGAAGAGGAGGAGGGGGTAAAGAACTTAAACAAATGGGACGGTACCAGCAGGGCGATGAATAGACAATCAAGCCTAGTGAATATCTTGGTAAATGACAACATCAATGGAGATTGCTGATCATGATCCTCATCCTTTTGCTCTCTCTATCCGCAATTAGTATATTATTCAGAGAAAGAAACTCGAAACTTGGATCCTCCTTTTCAAAGAATAGTCTGAGTGTGACCATCACTAGACTATATCTGGAACCATCTTTTTTCTTTTTATGCCACATCTAATGTTTTCTCTTCATTGTTCTGTTCACCTTCTGATCCTTTCTTATCAACAACAGCATTGGTCACGAAACGCCTTGCAAAGAGATTGAAATAAAGGAGATTCAGGGCTCCTATGCCAGCCACGAGGCAATAGAACTTCTCAAGCCTATCCTTGTTAAGGTCATGACCACCTAACCATGGCGGATTCCCATCCTTGCTAGTTATTCTGTAGACGATGTTGACAAGAATGGAGTTCAAGTAGCTTGCAATAGATAAGCTGACAAAGAAGATTGCTCCAGCAACAGTTCTCATGGACTCTGGCAATTGCGTGGTGAGAAATTCCATTAGGGCCACTGCAGCAAATGCTTCGATCAAACCTGATAAGGCAAACTGTGGCAGGAGGAATAAAATGCTCATAGGTGACTCGAAGGAAACTTGTTTCAAAGCTGCCTTCCGGCGTTGCTTCTCAATAACTGCAGCCAATAAGCAGCACGCAATTGCGATCACAATACCGATATTAATCCTCTGTGCCGTTGACAATCGTTTAGCTTTCCCCGTTCTTTTCCGTGTCTGAGGTACCCAAATTTGCTCATAAATGAAGACCCATATTGCAAGGGCAATCATTGATGAGAGGCCCATCCAGGCTGGGGGTACCTCGAAACGGGATCCAAGCGTTTTGTTTGTCTGAATCGCTTGAAGAATTCCAAGTGTACCCTGCTGGTCCATGGTTATGAAACAACCGATTCCTGCTACCCAAACAGGCAGTATTCCAAGCAACATCTTTAGATTTTCCACTTGTTCAACACTGCATAATCTCCAATCATTCTTGGGCCTGCCTTGGTCATCCAACTCATTTGAATCAGCAATTATAGCAGCCTTGTCAAGGCAACTTAACCTTTTGGTGCGTGAGAGTTTTGATCCTGATTTCTGGAGGTCAGGATCATAAAAGGAGTGTCCTGAAGGAGTTAAACTATGCTTTCTAATGGCTGCTGTGATCACTTTAGCCATGTCAACAAAAACACTGCCTTGTGGCTTCATTATTATGTAGGCGTGGTGTCCGGTTACAAAAATGATAATCGAAAGGAAAAGGCAGCTGGTTGGAATGGCATAACCAATAACCCAACTGATATTGGTCTGAATGTAGACAACAGCAGTTAGAGCTACCACGAGGGCCAACGTGAACGAGAAGTACCACCAATTGAAGAAGCTCTCTAGCTGTGCTCTTCCCTTCTTTGTTGTGGTGTCAAACTGATCAGCCCCAAAGGCGATGTTGCAGGGTCTAATGCCTCCAGCACCAATGGCCATAAATGCAAGACCAGCAAAAAGGACACCCATCTGCCAGAACCGAGGGTCTATGCAATTCCTTTCGTCTATGCAGGTTGGAGGTCTTAATTTAGGCACACCAGCAGTAAGGGTCATGGTCGCCATTCCCTGATTGACCAGGACTTTCAGAACAAAATATGCAGTATATATGCAAAATTACAATCATAGTTCATGCAAGTGACATTATTGGAGAAGAATTCTTTCATTTCTGTTTCAGCATTTCAAAAATGAAATCTCTGGATGCACACTAAAAGCAAATACCAGGATCCAACATGACAGAAAACGTTTATTTGAATCTTTCATGTTGGATATCCATGTTCATAAACTGGACTTGGAAGGAATAATATAACACATTGTATTGAACATCAAAGGTCCAATTTGTTAAACATTCCAAGATCTCTCATTCTCCTATATCCCTCCGAGTTTTCTATATCTATATCGTGGATTTAGGGAAAAACATATTGAATTTACCAGTAACGAGGAGATTGAACCAAAGAGGAGAGTGCGGTAGCGTCCCAGAAATGTATCAGAAACCAAAGCACCAGCTATTGCTGTGATGTTGGAGCAACCAGACCAAATATTAATCACGTTAACCACAGCTATCCCATCCATGTTGTATTTGGTCCGCAAATAAACAGTCATGTTCGCAACCAAACTCATGGAAGCAAGTTTCTCGAAAGTCTCGTTTCCTTTTCAAAGGAAAAAGAAAAACCATAAACATGATCAGGAAAACATGCACATATCCATTTCAATTCATCTGAAATCACTGAAAGACAAAACAGGAAACGGGCATTAAAGATTGAATACAATGTAATTGCTAGTTTTGCAAATGAATTACCAAGAATGTATTTGACGGCTCTCCATCCTCCAGGCTCCTTCCTTAACGAAGGTGATGGAAGTGGAGGGGATTGTGAGTTTTGTTCGACTAAGGAAGAGTTGGAACCATCTCCCATGTCTTTCTCTGTCATGTTCTTCCCTTCCCTTTCGCTTTTCTTTTTCCTCTTGCCTCCTTCCCTGCTGCGAAAACAGAGGAATATATATCGTACATAAGTTCACGAGTTTGGTGCTAAAAAAATGTCTGTTGTTCAGCAGTTAAGTCATTTTTCTATTTTTATCGAAATCAAGAAAGGTTATACTATACTAACTGATTAAATACTTTGCCATGCAAACTTCACTTGACGTGGAAACATGTGAATTTGGGACCGAGTTTTGGACGAAAATAGCTCTTGGTATGCTTTATTTTTATCCTATTTTACTGTTCTTTCGTTGCGGGTATCTTGGTTTTCATTTTTAGTTGTTATTATGGTTATTGTCACCAAATATTGTTAAAAACTCAAAAGAAGCTGCTCAAGGAAAATAGTTTTTGTGTTAAGCCTGTTAATTTGTTTTCACCAGAAAAAAGGAAAGCTGTTAAAAGAGCATGAACCCCCCCAAGGTAGCCAGGACCTGGGATTGGACCCTGTGCCTGCAGATCAACCTCTCCCTTAAAAGGGTGCAGTAGATTGTTTGTTTTTTCAAAGTTACAGTTGCCCTGACTCCCAGAATCAGGACAACAAGAATATATCTTCACATTAGCTAGAATATTTGCTTACTTTGCTGCAAAGAAGAACTTGTGAGTTTTAACATTCTTGAAAAGCTTTACTTCCCAATTAATGATCAAGGTTTCATACATCTTCTATGAGGACCGATACAAAAAAGGCGATAGCGTTCTGCCTGCATCTATGCTTTTCAACCTCACAAGCAGCAATTTGGCTTAAATCAAAAGATTCTTGGCTACCACATCGATGTTTAACATCCAAATTCAAAGTTGTTGAAATTTGTAACTCTACGCCAAATAGATTGGTTAGGAAAGGCTATTTCTAACCAAAATGTATGGGTAAAGATGTGCGGTTATTAGCTTATTGCACTCCACTCCATCTAGCCCAGTCCACAAACTGCATCCCACCATATATGTTGTTGGCAAATCGCACACCAACGGTGAAAGCCATAGCAACAGGTGGAACCTGCTTGGCCAAAGGTGATGCCTCCACCAACCGTTCCAATCCATTAATGATCTGATATCGAGTATTGGAAGAAACTGCAAGAAAAACACCTGCCAGTTGGGAAGGAAATACATCCAATTAGTATATGCAGATCAGAAGCAGGATGATCTGAACTTGTGGAAATCTCAATGCTGACCAATAAAGACTCTACAGGTCAATTCAATTAATTTAGACAGATCGTATGAACTAAGGGCACAATTAACTGACAAACCACAATTATGAAAACAGTGGACAGAACTTCATATCAGGTCATTAACAACATAATTTTTCAGATCATATTATCGCAATGGTTCCATGGATTATTAGAATCGTTATTCAAGGAATGAAGGCATACATACCCCACAAAGCTGCACTCTTCACAAGAGGTGGAACAGGTATGTCCTCTTCTGACTTCTTCATGCTCCTGAGGGAAGGAAAGGGATATGGTAAGGAATGAGAAACTTCAAGAAAATGGATGTATGCTTAAAAACTACTGGTTGCTTTACAATAGCAGCCTGATTTTTCCATAAAATGAATCAATCTCAGATAAAATTTTATCCAAAGCACATATTAGAAGAGGTGGTTTGAAGTAACATCAGAACAACTGCAACTTGTGTAATGGGAAAACATCATTTTCCCATGCAGTCTAAATCTCATATACAGCATATTTAGACATCCATTTAAATCCTTTAGATCTCTGTAAGAAAAGTAGCAAAAGGTTGTTTCTGCATTCAATCATTTCATGAACCAGACACTGTCCATCAAAAGATACTCGGTTTTCAGCTGAAGCTTAAATAACCCTGTCTCAATTCCCTCAACCCCACAAAACAAAGAGATCCATAGCACATGGTAGATTTGAGCTTGTGGAAAAGTAAAATCCATGCTCCATTTTCCTCAATTGACAGAATAAAATTATGACTAGTTCCAAGTAAACTAGACAAAAGTTACATGGATGGTGCACCGGGAGTCAATATGATGCATCATCATTCAAAGCAGGAAGAAGGGGCAACATTTGTTTTTCTTGTAACCCTCAAAACATACGATTGAAATTTTAAAAAGGACAAAAAAAAAAAAAAAACAAAAGGCTGAATGATTGAAGTATATGATAAAGATCTTAAAAACAACTTATATTTCAGAGAAAATGAACTCCAAAAAAGCATAAGTGAACTGGAATTAAGCATGTGATAGAAATATAGTATGCATTTACCTCTTGGCAGTCATGATCAAATTTGCAATTCCTTGGCCTATAATACCACATGCAAATCCAACTGCTCCATACAGGACTCCCTGAAAAAATTTTGATCATTAACATCAATCCACCCAAGATGACACTATAATACTATATTACAGTCGTCATAAATTAAAGTTTTACCTTATAAAAGTATGTACCAATTCTCTGTTTTACCGTAAATCTACAACCTGGCCTTTCGGCTTCGAACACACTGTATGAGATGATAAATAAAGAGACTCAATAAAGAAATTTTTTATACCTTCAAAGATGCAGATGACATAACACAAGATGCATTAAGAAGCAAACTAAGCACATTATGAAGCATCCATATCAAGTAATTGTTTGTTGCATCTTATGATAACCTGCTAGGGAGAGCTCCATAAGCACGTTGCATGCGCCCAAGGAACCCTGTCGATGTGGATGGTTGCCCAATTCGAGCATATGGTGCCAACATACCAACTAAAGCAATGTTCACCACCACTCCAACCAAAAGATCAGCAACATACAACTCAAATTCTGCCCAAAAGTCCTTGCCTCTCTTTTGAACTTCCGCAAGGGTAGCACAACAAGAATCAATGACTATCTGCATTATGATAAAAGCAATGATGGTTACCCTTTTACAAGAAAATTAGCAATGCAAACACCACATTGAAGGCGCTTTCCCTCCGACATTATGCAATATAAGACAAACAGACCTTTTATAATATCTAAGCTTTGGCTTCCTCTCTAGCACATAACAATCTTATAGACTATTTCTTCAAGTTTCAGCTTTCAAATTATAGATTAACTCATCCAATTCATTATAAAATGGAGCCCAGAGTTGTTAATTTTCACACATCCATGACAGTTTTATACGAAGGTCATCCTATAGTTAATGACCCTTTATTCAGTATAATTGTATTTTCCCATGTAAGCACACATACAACTTGCATAAATATTGCAATTAAAAGACAAGATGAACGTTAAACAAACCTCTGTTCCAATTTTAAAAAGAAAAGATGGGTCAGCCAACATCCGGTTCCGAAGCATTCCCCATGACCTCATTGCAAATCCTAGAGGCCAGCTTGACCCCTACGTAACAGCAACATAAAAAATACTCCAGTGAAAAAACCATTCAAACTTTAATACAAAAAATTGAACCTTTCGCTATCAGTCACCCAACTATCTCTTCTAACACGTATTAACTTGCTTTTATATTTGTTTCACCATGCAGAATCAATAGAATCTTATATGTCTACCAAATCAGCAAACGCATACTAACATTACCTGCAAATCCAAATATCTAAGGAGAAGCAATTTACGAATCCCAACACTTTTTGCTGCCTCCATCATATCTGCAGGAAGAGTAGCCCCTCTAGCCTCTGTCTCCTTCAGAACTTCCTCAAATTTCATAATTGGTCCAAACTCCTCCTCTTCAGGATCACCCTTTTCTCCGTCATCGCCATCGCCACCTCCACCACCTCCTCTGCCACCGCCATTATTAAATTTCCCATTTCCACCATTTCCATCAAAAAAACCCCCACCATTTCCTTCATCTATCTTCGCTTCCTCGTTACCACTCCCCAAAATCCTAACTTCTTCTTTTCTAATATTATTCCCACTACTTTCCTTAGTTACTATAGTCGTTGCCGCACCAGATTGAGGCCCTGCCTCTGGCGGTTGAGACAAGCTTAAAATCACTAACCTTTGTTTCTTCTTCACCGGAAAAAGGAATCTTTTACTACTACTCTTCACGAAGCTCAAATCTTGACCCCATAACTTACTTAAAAATACATCGTTCTTAACACTAACCAAATGCAACAACCCAAAACCCGACATTATTTTGTGTCGACAAATTGAGGAAACAGCAAAAGCTGTGACCTGATCAAAATACCAAACACAACTTAGCTTCGAATCAAAAACAAAAAAGAATCCATTGAACAAAAGGAAAGTCAGCAGAATTTACAAAGAACAAACCTTTGTTTGGAGAGAGAGAGAGAGAGAGAGAGAGAGAGAAAGGGCTTGTTTGGTGGCTTGTAAAATGAATGCTTGAAGTGTCAAAAGTGGAGGCGGAGACGCGACGGCGTGCAATTTGAGTGGTGGGATTTTATAGTGGGAGAGACGTTAGACTCCGCAAACTTTTTCCTTTTCCCAGCCCGTGTTGTCGACGAGCTACTGGCTACTGAATAATGCCTACTGGCGCTAATTCTTCTGAGGATTTGCACGTGCGGTTGGATGTTCAGACACGTTTGTGTGACATTGTAGCTCTAGGGTTTTGGTGTCACTTACCACGTGTGGGAGTCCAGCTTCAAAATGCTCAAGCTCTCCTCATTTGTCATATACAAGAAACAATTCATAATTAAATAAAGTTTAAAGATTGAATTTGATCCTTTTACTAGTTTTAATCTAATTAACCACCATTTTTATGAATTTAAAAATAATTAATATTGATACTGTATCGAATATTTAATTTATTAATTAATACATAATTCACTTATTTAAAAAATAAATTTGAATCTTTATTATTAATTAAAAAATATTATTTTAACAATTAAAGAATTATAAAATTGAGGTAACTGAGAGAGCAAATTCAACTTCAAACTTCAACACAGTCAATTAATCATGACTCACGTAAGAGCTTAGGGCATCGATGCTTTGTTTCAATTTGCATTTTTCAAGTTGCAAGTTGAGCTTTTGGCGTTTTCGATCATGTGCACTGGAAGAATTCTTTTGCTTGTTTATTATTCCCATCATTATTGATGTTCCTTTGTTCTTTTCTAATCAACAACTTTTTCTTCTTTTCCGGATTTTGACCAGACCTCAATCCGGAGCTCCTCTTCCTGGGAATGTGGGAAATGGTTCCATACTTCCAAGTTTTGAACATCTGGTCAGCCTGCTGAAAAGGGCTTTTGGGTTCCATTCAGATATCAACCTTGTGCCTGACATTGAAAGCGTACGAACTGGTTTGTACCATGTCTGATATTCCACTAGGACCAGGGGACAAATACTAAATCTGTGTCTGTTAAAGATTCATTGTTGGAGTATCTATCAGTATCGAGGCTGTTCTTTGCTGGTTGGAGAGTAATCTACTGCTGATATGAGCCGGTCAGATACTCAGAAGTTGTTCTACCTATGATTTGCCAATATAGTTACAAAGAAATCTTTCATTATAAGAAAGTAAATGAAATTGTCTGCTAATGTATATGGGTGATCAATCATCAAACCAACTTTCTATGGATAAACAGTAATAGTTTCTGGCTATGAAGAAATCAGTCTTTTGGACCAAATATGGCATGCTTTCTCTGATGTATTGGTTATGTTCGTAAAATTTGAAGTTACAGCAATTGATCAAATTTTCTTCTTCAAAGCAGTATAAATCCTAAGTCTAAACCTTTAGACGTTGGAATTCAATCATTGTACAAAAAAGAAAAAAAAATGTTCGGATTTCAAACGTGATTAATCAGTTGATCTCTTCAATGTCTTCATCTGGTTTTCACTCATCATTTCCATAAGGAGCTCAACGACTTTACTCATAGCTGGTCTTGTGCTGCGATCATCTTTAACACACAGCAGAGCAACTTCCACCATTCTTTTGAGCTGCTCCTTGTTGTATTTATCTTTCAGTTTAGGATCAATTATTTTCTCAAGCTCTTCTTCTCTTATGCTTTCAGTGGTCAACTCTACCAAGTCGCTGCATTCTGTATCTAGTGAAGTAGCTGATTCAAGACCAGATGCACTCTTTCCGGTCAATAGTTCCAACAGAACTATCCCATAGCTGTACACATCTGCCTTTGCATCGATTTTCAGGTTCATCATCCACTCTGGAGCCAAGTATCCTCTTGTACCCCGGACCTTAGAAAATCCCCTATCATTACCGTCCTTGAAAAGCATTGACATACCAAAATCTGCCACTTTAGGTTCAAAATGGCTATCTATTAGTATGTTCTGAGGCTTTACATCACAGTGGAGTACCCACTCCAGGCACTCCTCGTGGAGATATGCCAAACCCTTTGCTGTCCCCACTGCAATATTATACCTCTGATCCCATCCTAAAACCTTGGGTGAATCAAAGAACAAGATTTTATCCAATGATCCATTCTCCACATATTCATAAACCAGTATCTTGTGCTCATTTTCAGCACAGAAACCCCAAAGCTTCACCAAGTTCCTGTGGTTTATTTTCCCTATGACGCTCACCTCAGCCCAAAATTGTGCATGTCCTTGCAGAACACCTTCTAGTCTCTTCACAGCCACAACTCTATCATCGTCTAGAACCCCTTTATAGACTGTGCCAAATCCCCCCTTTCCTATCTCTTTTTTGAAGTTTTTTGTTGCCCTTTTCAACTCCGAATAAGTGAAACGTTTAAATCCCAAGGCTAGTGCAATGTAACCTGCATCGACTGATTCCTCATTATCAGCATGGTTTCGGAACACATACCACCACCCTAAACCAATGCAGATCATTTCAATGCCTGCAACAGAAGCTGCAAAGGCAATTAGATATTTCATGTACCCGTTTTTGTTAGTTTTGCGATCGTCAGGGCTGTTATTCTCAAGAACAAGTTGTCCAGTTGAACAATCCAAGACATTTGTTGTGACCGCCTCTGTCTCTTCAATAGACTTCACCATTCCTTTGGGAACCTTGATGTGCATAATCATACGATTACTTGGATTACGGTAACCATTTCGGAGAGCACCTTTTGGGAAGCACTGACCTTTTCCATCTAGTGCATAACCAAAGCCCTTGCATTTGCAATCGTTTAGGCACTTTTCCCTGCATGTTTCCAGTGCAATGCCAGCTTGATAGGTGTTTAAATCAAATCCATAGTAATCCGTTTTATGCAGCTCCACAAAGTCCAATTCGGCTGGATCACAAGTCAGATTAAACAACGGGGAGCAGCCCTTTGACCAATCTGAAGGATTATTTCTCTTGAAACCCGTGGGGCATGTGCAAGTTGGCAATGGATTGTAGGTGCAAATTCCATTCACTCCACACAACCCTTGAACCAGACAAGAGTCTAAACCACCAGGCCTCCATGAGAGTTTCCATGATCCAGTTGACTCATCTAAGCTATACAATCTTAATATTCCATCATAGTCCAATGTTAAACGCCTTTTCGGGCCAACCCCATAATCAGATGCATTGAATCGAAAATTATCACTTGATTTGAAACTACCAATTTCATTTAAAACTGCTATTCTTGAACTATTGTAAGGTGTTCGACCATTATAGAATATGGTTGAAACTGAATTTGGCCAGTAGACGCTCGAAAGCAGAGGACCATTGTAGAGGAGATCCAATACGTTATTATCATCAAATTTCAAGTTATAGAATCCTAATAGATATGTACCTCTACTTCTCATGGAAACCAATGTTGTGTTCCTGGTAAACCGTTGGGATGCAAGGAGTGTATCCGTGGGAAAATCAAAGCTCTCCCAGATGACAACATTCTTTTCTCGGTTGATTAGAACCAGGTTTCCTGTTTCAAGAAGCCGGACTTCCACCGCTGCACTTGACACCGTGTTGCTTGACCACACAATCGAACCATCCGCATCAAGTAAGACCAGGTTGCCACTGTCGTGGAGGGTTAGCCTGGATTGCTTCCCGTTCACTGGCCTGTCCCTGTTCGCCATCCAAACCACCGTCTTGTCAGCAGAATTGGTGAACCAGATGGAAAAGCAATAGGCGTTTGTGCCGACTTTGTAAAACCCACCGGTAAATGTTCCATTCGGTGAAACCAAATAGTCATCCTCGTTCTCAACAGCCAAGGAGTTTCCAGGACTTAAGGTTGACAACCCTGGTAGCCCTGCTAAAGCACATGCCAGAAAAGGAGCCAAAACGAGGATAATGTAAAAGAGAGGTATTTCCATGGGCGTCTTCTAGAATAATATTCAGTCCTGAAAGTTCACTGCTTTTCCTTGCTATCAATCATTTTCTCTCTCTATATGTAGTCTTGCAATCAAAGCCGCCTTGGTCGCAATTTGAGCTATTGGTTCGGGAGTTATGGTCCAATTTCTGGCAAAACAGAATATTCAATTGTAGATAAAGAGTATTGGACCATCCTTTGTTAGGCCACGATCTCATTGAACCAATCAAATATAATAAATTATTGAACGTCTCCATCAAAACAAATATATTGAGAGTCAACCTGCTTAAATAACTTATTATCACTATTAGAAAATTGACTGCGACTTTATTTTCATTCTCCAAGCAATGTCAAATAGTAAATATAGTATTAAATTAACGAAATTGAATATAATTTAAAACAAAAGAACAATAAAATTGACTTTAAATTAAGTTCTTGGTGAACTTGAATTGAATATTAATAAATTCAAATTTTGATTTGAATTATTAATTGATTTTACCTTGAATAATGATATACCCAAATTCGATCCGTAATTTGATCTCTTTGTACCTAAATTTTATAGCTTCATGCTACTAATATAATAAGGTAAGTTAACTCTTTTTTACAAGGTTACGTATTAGAAGATATAAATTATAATTTAAATCATTTTCACTATATATTAAATAATATATTTATAAAAAATTAATAAACGAATCAAACAAAGAGCACGTCACAAGCCTAATGTTGTCGTGTCCAAGCTAGTGTTATTGTCTGTTTTCCTCTTTGGTGGCTTATTTTTGTTCATATTAAAGTCCAACTTACGGATATGATTGATATTAGATGATAAGTCACAAAACGACTGTTAAATTGTGGGTTTTTTGTTCTTTCGAAACTCTTGGCCTCATAGCTGCACTCAAGGGGGGAAAGAAAATCATACAGATGCAAAGGTTGCAGGTTGGCTTTGCTGCTCGTGCGTGCATATTCATGTGTGAAAGGCAATTGCTTTACAGAGTTGGTTTAATTGTTTGAACGGGCAGTCAACTGATAGATCTCAGTTTCTCTACATGTTCGAAGGAACCCACACTAGTTCAGCGATAAAATCTGGTTTCTTGCTGAAAATGGTGCTTTTACAGACTAAACCCACCCTAAGGGGTGCTTTGTATTGAGAATGTGCATCATATTTTCAGGCATTTAATTAGTAGGAACGTGCCTGCGCTATTTTTAGACTACAAATCAGATTCTGTAAATACAATCCTGGATAACTAAGTCTTCCTGTTGCTGAAACGAAACATTTTTATTATCTTTGAGTTGGAGCTTGCAAATGCAAACATTGGATAGTAGATAGCTTGATAATCAAACTGAAAGTAGTAAAGAAATTTACAACTCAAATTATGACGCTACGATTGTCGGGAGTCCGGATCCGACTAACATCTTCGCATGCCATTAGAGCTTGGACTATGGAATCCATTGTTGGTCTCTTGTTTCTGTCTTCCTCCACACAAGAAATTCCAATTTCAACCATTTTTGCTACCTGGGTTCTGCTGAATTGTCCATTCAATCTTGTGTCCACTACATCCTCTATCCAGGTAGCCTCCTCACTCTGAATTTTTCTTTTGACTACCCTCACAAACCTCGTCAACTCAGCTTCCTGATCCTCGCCATCCTCGACCACCCAATTGGAAAGGCGAATGCCTTTCACCAACTCTAGAATCACGACTCCATAACTGTACACATCAACTTTGGCTGTGATAGGAAGATTTGATGCCCACTCAGGAGCCATGTAACCTTTTGTTCCTCGTATTCGAGAGAATTTAGAATTATTGAAACCCTTTTGAAACAACTTTGATAGTCCAAAATCCGAAATTTTGGGTTCGAATTCACCATCGAGAAGTATATTTTCAGGTTTTACGTCACAGTGTATAACCCATTCTAGGCACTCATGGTGAAGATAGGCCAAACCTTTTGCTGTCCCTAAGGCAACTTTGAATCTCTCTTTCCATCCAAGAAAATTTTCTGAAAAAAGAAGTTTGTCCAAAGACTTATTTTCCACGTACTCATAAACTAAGAGTCTGTGTTTAGATTCTGAACAAAATCCCCACATTCTCACAAGGTTCATGTGGTTGATCTTTCCAATTGTGCTCAATTCTGCCCGGAAAACTTCCTCCATTTGATACGCATCTCCCAATTTTTTTACAGCAATCACCCTTTCGTCTGCCAAGACACCCTTAAATACAACTCCAGAGGCTCCTCTACCCAGTTCTTCTTTGAAACTCTTGGTTGCCTTCTTAAGTTCAGTATAACTGAACGTCCTGAATTGACTAGTTAACGCACGATATCCTTCTTCCACCGCGACTAGCACATCATGTCTCCTGAAAAGAAACCACCAACCTGATGCTAGGAAGATAAATTCGATTACACCAACAGCAGAGGCAAAACAATATAGATAAACCCATCTCAGCTTTTTACCTCTGGCCATGTACGTAGAAGAAAACCCTGTCACAGGTACTTTATATCCTCTTGAACTGCATGTAAGATTAGTGTCATTGAGAATGATGTATTCTGATATTTCTATATTCAGAGGCAGTTTCAAATATGTGGAGACTTTCACTGTTGAAGACTTGCAGCCATTGAAAAGTGCGGCTTTTAGGTGACATTTCACTTCCCCTGTTAGCCTATAGTTAAATGCTTGACACTGGCAATCTTCCTTGCATTTCTTCTTGCACCAATCTAATGTCTTGTTACTGTAAATATTGATATCATTTCCGTAGAAGTTCATGTGTTGAAACTCCACGAATTTCAGTTGCTGGGACTGTGAACAGGTTATAGAGAACCTTGGCTTGCAACCGGCGTTCCAGTTACTTGGGTCAGTCATCTCATATCCAGGAAGGCAGGAGCACCTTGGTAATTTTGGTGTAGAGATACAGATCCCATTCCTTCCACAAATCCCACGCACTAGACATGGTTGTAGAAGAGCTTCCCAGGTGATCGTCCACAATCCTGTTCCATTATTCAAGCTATAAAGCCTGAGGTTTCCATCGTAATCAATCGTCAGCCTCCGCTTGATCCCAAAACCCAAGTCCGAAGCATTGAATTGCAAGCTGTCACTTGACAAAAACCTGCCCATGTCATCTAAAACAGCAATTCTGGTATTGTTATAGCCTGTTCTCCCATTCTGAGTCACAGTATTATCAACATCAGGCCAATACAAAGTTGAAGTATCGGGCCCATCATACATCAACCTCAAGACATTATCATTATCAAAATAAAAATTGAAATACCCAGCAGAATAATTTCCCCTTCCTAACCTGGAAATCATCTTCTTACTCCTGGTAATGGGTTGGTGAGGAAGGAGTGTATCTGTAGGGAAATCAAAGCTTTGCCAAAGAATTTTACCAGATGAGTCCATAAGAACAAGATTTCCATTATCCAAAAGCTCCGCCTTTTGAACATCTGTGGTGCCGGTGTTGGTCTCCCACGTGGTGGAGCCATCGACATCAGTCAAGACAAAGGCACCATCTCGTAGCAGAGAAACTCTCGAGCCCTTCCCATTAACGGGTTTGTCGCGATTAGCCATCCAAACAACCGTTTTCTCCTTAGAGTTGGTGAACCAAATTGAGAAGCAGTAAGCATTTTCACCAACACTATAAAAGCCACAAGTAAACGTGTTGTCTGCAGAAATTAACAGGTCCGAGTTATCTTCGACAGATAGAGAAGAGCCTTTTTGCATGAAGTTGGGGTTTCTTGAACTTGACAGGGAGAAGCATACGAAGATAGCAACGAGGAAAAGAGTTGAACTCGTGGATGTAACGCTTTGTGAGCTCATGGCTATTGCCTACTGGGTTTAGGAACTACAGAGGTTATTGAGAAAGGAGATTCCTATATGAAGCATGGATTTTACGCTGTGAAATACAGTACTTCACAACCACCACGTCCAGATGACCAGTGACGTTTAAGACTAATTAAAGATGTGGTTTTGAGAGAATGCATGCATCGGAACCGTTGACTAAGTAGGGTTGGGTAAAAAGAAAACGAAATTGATTCTAATAAAAAGCATTAAATCCAAACGGAAGGGTTGCTTGGGCTTGGAAATAAGTGTTGAAAAATGGTCTTTGATGGAAACGAGATGACTATAAAAGGCCTTTCGTTACACAATTCGAAAGTTCAACTACGCCCTTTGATGGGATTAATCGAAATCTTCTCATGAGGACATTTTCCAACAATTAATCGCATGAAATGGAGGAATAATGTTACTTTCATTCAAAAATGTGATGTGGGGTTTATACAAATATATTATAGATAAAAAAAATGTGAAGGAATAATGTTATTTAAATTTATTATAGATTAAAAATATATTTATAATATTAAAAATTACAAGTAAGACAAATTGTGAAGAAAAAAATTTATGAAATGGAGGGAGTAATTACAAAAACAAATCACTTTTACTTGTACTTATGACATGTAACTTTCAAATACATATTTTATAGTGTAGCTGCTTGCCATGGAGCATCATGGTTCTCTTCTTTGGATATTATTTCAAATTTTTTCTTACCCTCCTTCTTGTAGACGAAATTCAATTGTATTGGCTCTTCTAAAAATTCAAAATTTAAATTTAACCGTTTTACACGACATTGAATTATAATGATAATAATTGTGAAGTCTTGTCTGCTTATAAATTAAAATGTTGAATGAAGATGTCGATTGTCACATGCATTGTCTACCACAAATCAATAAAAAACAAATTAACAAAGCTTTCCATACCTTCAACTTCCATCTTTCCATGGCGACCAAGTTGCCAGTTCCCTCGGGAGAATGGCTCTTCTATCTTTCAATGACCCGTTGCTATAGTGATGCATAGCATTTTCAGCTTCATCCTTTCTTGGGATCTACATGAATATCAAGCAAGTTTCGTATTGACGTTCATATCATCAAAAGACTAACCTATGTTAAGTTGCAACCACCAACTTAAGATTCTATTGTTGTAGCCATAAGCGTCATGGTCCTCGACCAGTTTCCTTCACCTCAATGACTAACCTAGCACCCCACTTTCACTCTTTCGAATAGCATTCCATCCTACCCCTAGCCATTGTAATTTGATCATTGAAGGAAACAGGACATAAGCTTTGTATACTGATCGTAGAAGGAAATCGGCATCAGATTTCTGTCAATTGACATTGGGTTGTTTAGATTTTTTTTTGTCATGGTTAGATATTTGATTCCTCTTATACTGGAATAAGTTGCTAAATGCTAGCCTATTTGTGATATCATTTTATTCTTGAGAACTAGAAAACGATATGCTAGTTTGTTTCTTTCTTTATATTTTTGGTTTTTCTAAAATTATTTTTCAACAATTAAATTCTGAATTGAGTACTTTAGTTTTGCATTCTTTGCTGCAAGACAAGTTGTGTTACATATTACAACAAAGCATTTTTACTCTCTGCGCTATAATCGCAGAAGTTATTCTAGCTGTTAGGAAATAGTGTAATCTATGCACAAAATCATTGATACTTGATAGCTAAAAGGAAAACTAAAGGTAAAAATGAGATTTATAGCTCAAATGGCACTGCCATTCTCTGGAGTGTGGATCTGATTAACATCTTCACATGCCATTAGAGCTTGGACTATAGAATCCATTGTTGGTCTCTTGCTTCTGTCTTCCTCCACACAAGAAATTCCAATTTCAACCATTTTTGCTGCTTGGATTTTGCTGAATTCTCCATTCAATCTTGTGTCCACTGCATCCTCCATCCAAGCCGCCTCTTCACTTTGAATTTTTCTTTTGGTTACCCTGACAAACCTCGTCAACTCAGTTTCTTGCTCCTCGCCATCCTCGACTACCCAATTGGAGAGCCGAATGCCTTTCACCAACTCTAGAATCACGACTCCGTAACTATACACATCAACTTTTGCTGTGATAGGAAGGTTTAATGCCCACTCAGGAGCCATGTAACCTTTTGTTCCTCGAATTCGAGAGAATTCAGAATTCTTGTGGCCCCTTTGAGACAAATTTGCTAATCCAAAATCTGAAATCTTAGGTTCAAATTCACCATCCAGAAGTATATTTTCAGGTTTCACATCACAGTGTATGACCCATTCTAGGCACTCATGGTGAAGATAGGCTAAACCTTTTGCTGTCCCTACGGCAACTTTAAATCTCTCTTTCCATCCAAGAAAATTTTCTGTAAAAAGAAGTTTGTCCAAGGACTTATTTTCCACGTACTCGTAGACTAGGAGTCTGTGTCTGGATTCTGAACAAAATCCCCACATTCTCACAAGGTTCATGTGGTTGATCTTGCCGATTGTGCTCACTTCTGCTTGAAAAACTTCCTCCATTTGATACGCACCTCCCAGTTTCTTGACAGCCACCACCCTTTCGTCCGCCAAGACACCCTTAAATACAGCTCCGGAGGCTCCTTTACCCAACTCTTCCTTAAAGTTCTTGGTTGCCTTCTTGAGTTCCATATAGGTGAACTTCATAAATTGCCTAGATATCACACGACATCCTTCTTCCACCACAGCTTGCACACCACGTCTTCTGATAAGAAGCCACCAACTTGACACTATAAGGAGCATTTCAATCAAACCAATGGCAGAGGCAAACGAGTATAGATATACCCATCTCATCCTTTTACCTCCGATTCCATACATAGAAGAAATCCCTATCTTCATTATAGATTCACTTGAATTGCATATATAATTAGTGCCATTGAGAATGATGTCTTCTGATGATTCTATACTCAAAGGCAATTTTAAATATATGTTACCTGAGAAATTTGGAGACTGGTAGCCATTGAAAAGTTCAACTTTAGTGTAACATCTCCCTTCCCCTGATAGCCTGTAGCTAAATGCTTGACACTGGCAATCTTCCAAGCATTTCTTTTTGCAAGAATCAAATGATATTTCTGTAGTGTAAGAGGAATCAAATCCATAGAAGTCCACATGTTGAAGTTTCACGAATCTCACCTGCTGGGAGTGTGAACAGATTGCACTGAACATAGGCTTACAGCCCTTGTTCCAATTACTTGGGTCAGCCATCTCATATCCAGGAGGACATGAGCACTTCGTTTCTGGTGTATAAACACAAACCCCGTTCCTCCCACAAAGCCCATGCACTAAACAATGCTGCATAACAGCTTTCCATGAGATAATCCATAATCCTGTCCGATTATTCAGGCTATAGAGCCTGAGGTTACCATCGTAGTCAATTGTCAGCCTCCTCTTGATCCCAAAACCCCAATCAGAAGCATTGAAATCCAACCTATCACTTGACAAAAACCTCCCCATGTCATCTAAAACGGCAATTTTAGTACTGTTATAGTTTGTTCTCCCATTTTGAAACACATTCAAGTCAATATTAGGCCAATACACGCTTGAAATATCAGGCCCATCATACATCAATCTCAAGACATTATCAGTATCAAAAAAAAAAAGGAAATATCCAGCAGCATAATTTCCTCTTCCTAACCTGGAAATCAACTTCTTACTCTTGGTAAAGAGTTGGTGAGGAAGAAGTGTATCTGTTGGGAAATCAAAGCTTTGCCAAAGAATTTTACCAGTTGAGTCTTTAAGAACAAGATTTCCATTATCCAAAAGCTCCGCCTTTTGAACATCCGTGCTGCTGGTGTTGGTCTCCCATGTGGTGGAGCCATCGACATCTTTCAAGACAAGGGCACCATCTCGCAGTAGAGAAACTCTCGAGCCCTTCCCATTAACGGGTTTGTCGCGGTTAGCCATCCAAACAACCGTTTTCTCCTTAGAGTTGGTGAACCAAATTGAGAAGTAGTAAGCATTTTCACCAACATTGTAAAAGCCACAAGTAAACGTGTTGTCTGCAGAAGTTAACATGTCTGAGTCATCTTCGACAGACAAAGAGGAACCTCTCTGCAAAATGTTGGGGTTTCTCGAACTTGACAAAGAGAAGCATAGAGAGATAGCAACAAGAAAAAGAGTTGAACTCTGGGATGTTAAGCGTTGGGATCTCATGGCTACTGCCCCTCTTGGGTTTAGGATTCTATAATGTGAACTAGAGTTCTTGGAAGACCACTAAGTCCACAACACCGGTGACTTTTAAGTTCCCATTTTAAATTTCGGCGGCCTTGTGTCAATGCTGTAGTTGAATATCCCAAATCAAGCAAGCATATTGAATATTCCAGGTCTTTTTCATGAGGCGACGGGCAGTTGTTTTATGAGGACCATTTTTCCAACAATCAACCTTAAAAAATGATGAATCTCCCGTTGTCCAATCTGAAATTTATCAGAACTTTCTGATTTGATGAGGTTTAATGAATATATATTAATTCAATACTTGATAGTTCCAGGTAAACATCCCTGTTTCACACGCAATTCAATCGTATTGTCCCTTCCTCATCCCTGTTTTATGAGGACCATTTTTCCAACAATCAACCTTATTAAATGATAAATCTCCCGTTAGTCAATCATGGTTTACTAGTGTATTGTCATGGTTCTCGACCTAATCTCTTTCTTTGGGTATCATTCCAAATTTCCCTTACCCGCCGATTCCCCAAACTCCACCTCCCTGTTCCGCACGCAATTCAATCACGTTGTCCCTTACGCAACGGAAATCCAAAACCTCAGTTTCACCCAGTTATTCCAAAATTTGAAGTATCGAATTTTCTAACAAAAGCATACGAGATGAAGATGTTGATTGTCGCCTGCATCAGCCACCACAAATTAATAAGAACAAGTTAACCAGAGCTTTCGATACCTTCAAATTCATCTTTCATGACGATCAAGTTCCCAGTTCCCCTGAGAGAATATGCACTGGCTCTCTCTCTTTTGAAACATAAACTTTTTCAGCTTCATCGTTTCCCGAGTTCTATATGAATATCAATAATCTTTAATGACATGTAACTTTCCAATTGCCCTGCAACAGCCCTCGGGCATTTTACCAGTGAATAGCATACCAATGATAACATTGCATTCACTGTAAATATTACCTATGCTACTTGCTAGCAAGCATGGATAATAAAAAGGTTTAATTAGGTTATACTTTTATACTGAATTGATTTGAAAAGAATTAAATTTGATTATGTTTATATGAAATGTATGGACATTCAATTGTCATTTTGTTATATCATTTAGTATTATAGAAAAATAGTCCATAAGCTAGCTTCTCTTACCGTCTAACTCAAAGAATCTACTAATTAAATAAAATAAATAATCATTCATTTCATCGTGTTTTTATTTAAAAAATTAAAAATAATAATAAACTAAATAGAGACTTAAACCAAGCAAAGAAACAGAATAATAATTGAAAAAAACCTCGAAATTACATGGTGAAAGTAATAAATTAATGATCAATTAATTCTCAAAAAATTAGTTGTAAATCATTTATATAAATTAAATTTTGAAAAATTCGTAATTTCTAATCTTAGGCTAGGAAGGCTTTTGGCTCCTCAGTCCTCTAGTCTTTCTCAGAACATTCACATTATAGGACCTAGCATTCACATCATATATAGGTTTGGGAACCAGGGATGGTGCTTTCACAATATGAAGTAAGACCATCAAACATTCTGCCTTTGAATACATTCATGATAACCTCTGATGAAGACTTCTAAACGTGCAGCTTTTCAATCATGATTCATGCAAATCAATTTTTTTTTTTTTATACAAGTTAGCTCATTGCAGGACATACCCTTGCCATTGACTTTCCATGTGAGAGAAAAAAATATAAAACCATTCATCACTAATGGTAAATCTAGAATTTTACATAAAAAATGATTAAAAAATAATTATAAAAATAATCATATTGTATTTATTAAGTTTTATACATATAATAAAAAAATTAAAAATTAAGATATGATGACCGTCACCTTCTTGACTCCGCCTCTTGTTGCCGATAAGATCAAACACACACACCCAGTGAACTAGAGGGCCTGCTTCCAAGCAAAAAGAAAAAGGGTCCGAGATGCAGGCCATGATCATCCCACTGCAGCCAAAGTGCCTCTTTTCTGTACAAGCATTGACAGCTCCCACGGTCAGAAAGTCCTCTGCCTATGCAAACTAAGGACATGACTACTCTTGACCTTCAAATGGTCCAAGTTGTTGAAGTTGAGTTATATGTTCATTTACCACTTATACCATTTTAACATCTCAGAATAAAGGCTGTGCAGTGTATTATGCAATGATTGGCAATGGCAATTAGACCAAAAGTATGAAAATGTTTGGATAAAAAGTTGGGTAAAATTATCTGATTGATAATTTTGAATGATAATAACGAAAAAGGTTTCTTGGAAACTTGCAAATATAAAAAAAAAAAAAAAAAGCACAATAAAGCACTCATCCAACTATAAATTCTCCTGCACAACCATCAACCCAAAAGCTATTGGTAGCTGATAGCTAAAAGTAAAACTAAAGGTAGAAAAGAGATTTATAACTCAAATGGCACTACCATTCTCTGGAGTTTATATCCGACTAACGTCTTCACATTCCATTAGAGCTTGGACTATGGAATCCATTGTTGGTCTCTTGTTTCTATCTTCCTCCACACAAGAAATTCCAATTTCAATCATTTTTGCTGCTTGGATTCTACTGAATTGTCCATTCAATCTTGTGTCCACTGCATCCTCTATCCAGGCTGTCTCTTCACCCTGACCTTTTCCTTTGATTACTCTGACAAATCTCGTCAACTCGGTTTCCTGTCCCTCGCCATCCTCCTCCACCCAATTGGAGAGTCGAATGCCTTTCACTAACTCCAGAATCACGACCCCATAACCATATACATCTACTTTTGCTGTGATAGGAAGGTTTAATGCCCACTCAGGAGCCATATAACCTTTTGTTCCTCGAATTCGAGAGAATTCAGAATTCTTGCGGCCTCTTTGAGACAACTTTGCTAGTCCAAAATCTGAAATCTTAGGTTCAAAGTCACCATCCAGAAGTATATTTTCAGGTTTCACGTCACAGTGTATAACCCATTCGAGGCACTCATGGTGAAGATAAGCCAAACCTTTTGCTGACCCCAGGGCAATTTTAAATCTCTCTTTCCATCCAAGAATATTTTCTGCAAAAAGAAGTTTGTCCAAAGACTTATTTTCCACGTACTCATAGACCAAGAGTCTATGTCTGGATTCTGAACAAAATCCCCACATCCTCACAAGGTTCATGTGGTTGATCTTTCCGATTGTGCTCACTTCTGCCCGAAAAACTTCCTCCATTTGATACGCATTTTCCAGTTTCTTGACAGCCACCACCCTTTCGTCCTCCAAGACACCCTTAAATACAGCTCCGGAGGCTCCTTGACCCAACTCTTCCCTGAAGTTCTTGGTTGCCTTCTTGAGTTCGATATAAGTGAACTTCATAAATTGACTAGATATCACACGATATCCTTCCTCCACAACAGCGTGCACATCACGTCTTCTGAAAAGAAGCCACCAACTTGACATTATGAAGAGCATTTCAATGGCACCAATGACAGAGGCAAACGAGTATAGATACACCCATCTCACCCTTTTACCTCCAGTTCCATACATAGAAGAAGAAGCCCCTATAGTTATTGTAGATTCACTTGAATTGCATATACGATTGGTGTCATTGAGAACAATTGGTTCTGATGTTTCTATACTCAAAGGCAATTTTAAATATATGTCACTTGGGAAACTTGCAGACTGGTGGCCATTGAAAAGTTCAATTTTGATGTAACATTTCGCATCCCCTGATAGCTTGTAGCCAAATGCTTGACACCGGCAATCTTCCAAGCATTTCGTCTGGCAAGATTCTAATGATATATTTGTAAGGGAAGAGGAATCAAATCCATAGAAATCCGCATGTTGAATCTTCACGAACCTCACCTGTTGGGAGTGTGAACAGCTTCTAGTGAACCTAGGCTTGCAACCTTTGTTCCAATTACTTGGGTCATCCATCTCATATCCTGGAGGACATGAGCACTTTGGTTCTGGAGCATAGATGCACATCCCATTCCTCCCACAAAGCCCATGCACTAAACACTGTTGCATAACAGCTTTCCATGAGACGGTCCATAATCCTGTCCCATTATTCAAGCTATAGAGCCTGAGGTTTCCATCGTGGTCCATTGTCAGCCTCCTCTTGATCCCAGAACCTGAGTCAGAAGCATTGAACTGCATCCAATCACTTGAGAAAAACCTGCCCATGTCATCTAAAATAGCAATTCTTGTACTGTTAAAGTTTGTTCTCCCATTTGTAAACACATTCGTGTCAATATTAGGCCAATACACGCTTGAAACATCAGGCCCATCATACATCAATCTCAAGACATTGTCATTATCAAAAAGAAAATGGAAATATCCAGTAGCATAATTTCCTCCTCTTAACTTAGAAATCAACTTCTTACTCTTGGTAAAGAGTTGTTGAGGAAGAAGTGTATCCGTAGGGAAATCAAAGCTCTGCCAAAGAATTTTACCAGATGAGTCCATAAGAACAAGATTTCCATTATCCAAAAGCTCCGCCTTCTGAACATCTGTGCTGCTGGTGTTGGTCTCCCACGTGGTGGAGCCATCGACATCTTTCAAGACAAAGGCACCATCTTGCTGCAAAGAAACTCTCGAGCCCTTCCCATTAACAGGTTTGTCACGGTTAGCCATCCAAGCAACCGTTTTCTCTTTGGAGTTGGTGAACCAAATGGAGAAACAGTAAGCATTTTCGCCAACACTACAAAAGCCGCAGGTAAACGTGTTGTCCGCAGAAATTAACAGGTCCGAGTCATGTTCGACAGATAGAGAAGAACCTCTCGGCAGAATGTTGGGATTTCTTGAACTTGCCAAAGAGAAGCATACAGAGATAACAATGAGAAAAAGAGTTGAACTCAGGGATGAATAGCTTTGGGATCTCATGGCTACTGCGTCTCCTGGGCTTAGGAACTTCTGCCATTGCTGAATAAAGGCCACTCCTATATGAAGTGCATAATGTGAACTATAGAGTTCTTCAAAGACCATCAAGTCCACAACACCGGTGGCTTTCTTTTTTTTTTGAAGATTAAAAGTATTTCCATTAAATCAGGGTGAAATCCCCTATGTACACAAAGGAAGGGACTAGGAGAGACTTGGTCCAGGTGCCCAACACCGGTGACTTTCTAAGTCTCCATCTTAACTTTCAGCCGCCTTGTGTCAAACGGTAGTTGAATATTCCAGATAAGGCAACCTTATAAAATATGATAAAACCTCCCTTTATTCAATCTGAAATTTAACAGAAACTTCTGACATGAGGTTTGTAATGAATATATATTAATTCAATACTTGATAATGTAATTATTATATTCGTGTAGCATCGTGGTTCTCGACCTAATTTCTTTCCCTTGGAATGATTCCAAATTTCCTTTACCAGCCAATTCCACAAACTCCACCTCCCTGTTCCACACGCAGTTCAATCATATTGGCCCTTTGACGACAAGCCAAAACCCCTGTTTCACCGTTCTACACAACATTCAGCTAAATTGCAGTTATTCAAAAGTCTATGAAGAACAAATTAACGAAGCTTTCCGACACCTTCAAACTCATCTTCAGGTGATGATCAAGTTCCCAGTTCCCCAGGAGAATATTAGCTCTCGCTCTTTCCATGACCCTCAATAGTGAAGCATGAGTATTTCAGCTTCATCCTTTTCCATCATGCCAGAGCTGTTAAACTGGAATTATACATACATTTTCCATTTATACAGTTTTAATACTCTATAGCACATCTAACCATTTATCATTCTTTCATAGCAGAAATGAGAATATTACAACATCCAAACGGGGTACGTTTGACCCCGGTTAACACCCCCAGTCCCCTGTTACTCAAAAGAATAACTGTACAAATAAATATTTTTACACAATAAAACAGGGTACGTCATCAGGAGGACGGGTTAAAAAATGTTTGACTGACTCTATGGCTGTTCCTTGCACTTGAGAAGAGCCATCCTCTGGGATCTTGAATAACCTTGCCTGTTTCTAAGAACATCAATGTAAGTTTGAAGTCTATACCGATCTGAGTTTGTGAGAGAAAATGGAGGATTGAGAATGAGGGACGGTGCTTCGACTAGAAGAAATACTAATAATCGCACTGCCTTTGAATACAACAAAGCTGCCCTTTCCATTTTACCCATAAGCTCATCAACCTGCAAAGACACACGACAGGACAATATCAGCTCATTGTCATCTTCTATCACCTTAATTCAAGAAAACTTTCATGGCATTTATCAAATACATCAAAAACTTCATTTCATATTGTAAAAGATCCTGGCTCGAATCTATTCTCATGTTTTGTTGCCTTCACCTCATACAAATGGTTTAAAGTAATGTCCAGTCAATTAAATAGGTAGATAAATACAATTTAGGCACATTGAATGAATCAAGGCAATAAGAAAATACTCACCCCTCCATGCCTTCCCAAAGCAAGGGCAGCTTGAAATATTGTCTCCATTGCATCAGGCATCTCTGTTCTTCCTGCAATGACGATGAGAAAATGCTAATTTACAATCTTAAAATTTATAGAATGAAGACAAGGTGGTACAATTTTGTTTACTTTCACATCAGCAATAATTGTCAAAGTCCATGAATTGTTATATTATGCATTTAGTTGCTTTCTCATTCTGTGAGCAATTTCAAAGTGGACCAACAAATATTGACAGAGGCAGTAATAAATATTAAAGGCATACCAGGCTCAATAACCTTGGCAAGTTCCTCAGCATGTTCAACTTCCTGGAGAAATTCCCTCTCTATCTCTACGGATAT